>NC_050196.1:12457662-12585162 GCF_008315115.2 Sander lucioperca | reverse complement strand
ATATATATATATATATATATAATATAAAACAATAAAAAGTTGATCTACAAAAAAAAAAAAAAGAGCCCAAAACAACATTAATGTCGGTGACATTAAAGAACGGCTTGTGTATTGCTAAGGCCACAGGTTCAAAATTAAATGATTTATTAAAAATGGAATAACAATAACTTATAACAATAACTTATTTCACCAGTAAATTCCTGTTAAACGACAAAAACAACCACTGGATGGGAAAAGGGTATTTTACAACAACTTTGAATGCACCACGAGGCTGGGAAGGCGAATTTCAAGTGAACGCAACATCCATGTTGTTTTTTCAGACAACGGCAGCTACAGACTGTTGGAATCCTCTCCAGTGAAATACAGACACACTTTTACACCGTTTAACTGTCAGCATTTTAACCGTGTTTACTCCAGCTGCTAGCTAACGGTAGGCTAACATTAGCTGCTGTCAGGTGTAGTGTTAACTAGCGTCCCGTGCGGCGATGTTTCAGTTCCCTCTAACGTCCGTTTTCGGAGCATCAGAGAGAAGCGTAGGCATTTAAGTGGCACCTAAATAAGGTACCGAAATCCACGCTGCTATTCAGTCCGGTAGAGAACGGTCGTTAAGGCACCGGTGCCGTATTAGCACCAGGTCTCGGGACCCCCCCCCAAATAAAAACTCTTCAGATCTACACGATTCACGTGGATGTCATTTTCCCATTCAAAACGGCGATTTTCGCCGAAAAGCGACTAGTTTGCAAGTATGAATAATACAAAGTATAAATCAGCACAGCTAAAAACTAATGATTTCTGCTCAATTATGCCGCTGTGGAATTTAAACTGTAGGGTGCCGAGTGTCAGGATTCATGTGAGTTTGTTTGAAAGTGTGAGCAGACAGCAACGCAGCAACTTATTTGCACTGAGAGGGTTTGTGTGTACTTTATTAGTATTGATCTGTACACTGAAGAAGTATCAAGGCCTCCAAGAACAAAGCTAATAGAGACTACAGAGCCTGCTCTAAATCTATGAGGGTCCCACAAAATGTTTTCAGTATTAAAAAGGTAATTGTATGCGATTGTTCGTAAATTCACTGTTTTAGGTTTTGCAGGAGAAGCCCGGGAGAAGTCCCTGAGTGTAAAACTGAAATCAACCTTCTTGCTCTCCTTTCAAGTTAGATACTTTAAGGACCTCAGTTTGAACTGGAAATAAAGTGCAGGGACCAATGAAATCATGAGGTAACCAGGACATGTGTAATCTGCAGCTGAAACCCTGTCCTTGTCCCTTTCCTTTGTTGACATTGAAACCTTGGATCTCAACTTTCACTGTGAATGGCAAACAGAGATACAAGTGGATCAATAGCTGAAAGAGACAAAGCTCTTTGTCAAAACTGAAGATGCCCTAAAACAAAAAAAAACAAACATTTTGCTAACATAAACACTCGCAAGCGGTGAAGAAAAATATTGTGGAGGGAACAAAATAGAGAAAGAGGGAAGCGAGGGCCAGTTTTATGGATGCAAATCCCCACCTGACCATTCATTACACCTGTCCCTACGCCTGGGTGTTTGTGTGTGTAGGAGGAGATTACATTTCCACACCATGGGCCGACACACAGATGAAACACTGCTGGCGAGGTTGATTAGCCATATCAGCGAGAGACGGCAAGACAAGCGTCACAGACTGCTGTTGGACCAAGTCCCATCTGCCTCCAGCTACGCAGAAACCAAGGCCAGATTGACTTGTTTTGATCCAATGAGGGGCTCCTGTGCCTCTTGTCCTTGGCTAAATGCAACAGCACACAAGGCCGAAGCTATTCCTGAGCATAGACAGAGCTTGCATTGCGGCAAATAAAAAAACGTGGCATGTAGACACCTTTTCTTTTTTTTTTTTTTTTACACACAGTGGAGTGTGACTGTAAAGCAATGACAGTGGGCCACATTTTTGTGAGATGACCAATCACAAAAAAAGAAGCTTCAGAAAGTTTTTCAGAACAGGTTCATCCTTGTCAGGTAAAAGGTGTGATGGTATTAGCCACCAAAGGTCACGGCATTCTACTCTACAGTACTCTGAGTTTCCCTCGCCCTGTTTGCATGCGTAAGAAACGTGTATGGATTTGCAGATTTTCTGGTAAATTAGTTACAAAAGCAGAGTAAAAGCCAAGAATACACTGTGAACACTGCAAAGATCCAGGTTTAGCCTTGGCTAAGAAAATGTATACAATCGAGGTGGAAACAGTGCAGTCCCAGGGCTGCTGCTCAGCTCCATCTTGATAGAAGCCTCTCTGAAAGCCAGGCGTGTTCCCCTCACTGCCCAGATTCTTATCTTTGTAATTGCCTTCCAGTCAGGGAGGAGCACTAGAGGAGTTGGCAATAGCCCTGGCTGCCACCCACTCCAAGACAGGGGGCATGCTCCAATGGAGACTCTGGAGTGCTGGGCCCTTTAGTTTGTTGCCAAGAGAGATGTAGTCGCCGCTTTGTCAGCTTGACCTGCATTCAGGATGCGAATGTTGTCTCTCAAGGGTACTGCTGGAAGTTTTAAGCGAACATGGCACTGCAGGTTTATTGACATGAATCACAGGTCCAGGTACTATCGCTCCACAACACAGGAGCCCAAGTGAAGAGCAGCCCAGACAATGGTGTGAGATTAGTGTCTCAACTCCCGAGTCCACAATGGACAGACTGAGACCGGACAGAGAACCAACACCTGTACACACGGCCTGAGGAGACTGTGTGTACAGGAGGCTAGGCTGCCAACATCTGTCTTTTTTAACTGGATTTTTTACAATTAGAGTCTCCCTATTTAACTTTTAGATTTTTGTATTGTTTTGTTTTTATGTATTCTAATAAAACCTTATTTTATAATATTATTTATTTTCATTATGGATTAATGTGCTGATTATGTTAGTTAATCGTTTGGCCTATAAAATGTAAGAAAGTAGTGACAAATGCCAATCAGTTTCTAAGGGGACATCTTCAGAAAACCCATCTTCCAAAACCCAAACGATATATTCAGTTTTAAGAAGTCATTACTTCACCAGCTCTTTAATTTATCTCAAACATATTATGTCAGGATGAAGTAACCCAGACTAAATGACTGTTATAGAGTCACCCAGATTAAACAAGATAGACACGATGCTAGGTGTTGCAGAAAGGATGTGGCATCAGTGGTTTGGCTTTTCATAGAAAAAGCATTTGTACCAAGGAACACAGTACCAAGGAAATCAGATTTTTATCAGTCATCACGACAGTCAGAGTGCTGTCTATGACGTCAATTGTCTTGATAATAATCACTTTCATATGATGCTTATGTTCATTAACCAGGCCAACTTATAACCATTCAACTCAAGGTTTTAAAAGAGAAAAAGTTACAAAAGCAGTGCCCACGTTTGATTAAAAAATGGCAGTGCAGCAGCTGTCATTTAGATTAGATCTAGTCTATACAACTCAATCAGCCTAATCTTATTCTGCATAATTTGTCTCAGAGCACAGATTCCACATTCTTACGGTTTAATGCTGTGCAAACAACTGAGAGCAAGTCCCAGGATCCAATAAAAACCAACACCTCGCTCTCTCAACTGGGCTGAATTCATCATCTGAAAGCTGGCAGGAAAATCAATGAAAACAAATAAAAAGGGTCATGCAGCGTGAACAGAGGCCTTATTTGAATTATGTCCAAAGATGCGGTCTGGTCCTATAAAGTGCCTGGTGTGCACTGTGCAATACTTGCAGAGTTTGGTTGGTTGTATGCCTTGGGAATGTTTTTCCCAATGGGATTTTTTTTAAATGAAACAAGGGTCATAGAAAACAGCCACAATCAGCTTATCCTCATTTCTTTAATTGGTCTTAGCTACTATATGTTTACTGTGCACTTTCATACCCTGAACAACAGGGGTTCTATGGAAAAAGAAAAAGTATAAAACCTGCCCATACATGAGTCACAGTTCATTCAAATAAGGACTTTCTGAAGCCATCTTTTTCTGAGAGGATGTTGCGAGAGAGTGAGTTTTCTCTTTGAGCTCCAATCCTCTGGGCTGAAACGTCTGCCTTTATGAAAGACTTAAGACTTAAGACAAATCCTTCCCTTACCACCTCATCACGACATGCACACACTCCAGACTTTTTAAATGCAAAAGTGAAAATGGAATACATACCTGCCACGTTTACTTTTTCTGAATTTGTGGCGCTGGGTGTGGCAGTGCTGGTGCCGTTGGTCAGGTTGCCCCCTGTGCCGTTGTAGATGTTTTCCACCTTGGACTCTAGCTTGCCAAGCCTCAGCATGATGTTATCCAGCAGCACTGCAAGAGTCTTCTTTAAATCTGCATGTAAGAATGTGAATCAGATTATTGAAGTAGTGAAATGATTTTTTTTTTTATTTTCCCACAAGAAAACTAGAATAAATTAAACCTGTCAGGTGCCCTGCAGTGCTTTAGGATATAGGGGTAAAACAAGAGTCTTTGAGAGGTTTGGCTACATTAATACAGAATATCAGATCTGACCCAAATTCAGCATGAAATCCAGAAAAAACATCAATACCGGCTGTCACATACCTGCTTCAAGCCAACCACAACATGTCCACACATAAATACATGTCTGGACTACTGTGTGCATTGCTGCCTAATATTTACATTGTATTAGCAGTTTTAGAAACATGCAAAAGTTATTGAAAAGAGCGGTCAACATCAGGCAAGTAATGCTAGGGCTAGCAGCTATTGCTACTTCCAACTGGCCCCTGACTTCTCCCAGTTGAAGATCTATCTGTATCTGATTAACTGAGCAATAACGCTCCAATTCTTTTACTAACATCACAGTGAATACATACATGGGGCACCTTGCTCAACCACAATGTGAACTTTTCATCTCCCACTACAAGTATGTGGATTTCAGGCAGTCAGCTTAAGGCTCATTTAAATGTACAACTGGAGCTGCAGCGACTTTGCGAGTAGCCTTGCTGTTTAATTTGAGTCTATGCATTTCTGTGGGCATCTTATTATTATCCGCATAGGACACAGCTAAGGGTAGAACAGGCAGGAGGGACACCGACCAGTAATGAGAAGGAGAGGGCATACATTCGTCTGATACTGCAACCGGCAGCAATTGCGATGACATTTGCAAAGAAATGTTAAGTTGTTTTGAGCTGCTGTAACTGGTATATAGAGTATAACAACACATATTATGTTCCCAGCAACATGCTATTTGTCTGCAGCAAAGAGCTCTGTCATAATCATCAACCTCATAGTATATTATATCATCATGCACTGGCTTATATGTGTGCAGAAGTGATCCAGAGTGCATCAAGCGTGCTTTCATCAGATGATGATAATTGCAGTTTGTCTATCACAAACCGTCGCCACATTTTCCCTTAGCGCGATGCATTTGACACGCCAGTTTTCATCACGTCAGAGAAATTGGCAAGGGCGCAACGAGACCTGGCAGAGCACACCAGCCTGATTCATGTGAAGAGAAATGCCAGAGCATTTGTCTGATTTTGGACGAGCAGAAGCACAGAGAGCAGCGCAGTGAGACCAGAAAGAAACTAAACAGAAAGCTTTGAAGCAACGGCCTTGCCCAGCGATTGGGCTGAACATAATTTATAAAAAGGGGGTGAGCCCAGAGTTAATGCCCCCTCTGTTTACCCCTGGCATATAGGTCTGTGCCCACTGACTTCAGGCTGTACATCAGAGAGATTCTCTAGCAGGGCCTGTTTAATATCTTAGCTCGTACCTTAGCAAATGTCAACTTGCTTTACTATAGCAAAGACAAAGATATGTAAACAGTAATTGGCTTCAGTTCTTTCTTGCAGTTGTATTGACAATCAGAAGCAGCAGTCTGGATAGAAATAAGAACGTAAAAGAGAATATACATTGTGTAAAAAGATGTGTGCACGTTCTGTATCTGTGTAATAAATTGTTAGGAAAGCAGAAAATGTTCTCAGGTTTTACAATAATTAAATGTGAGGCTTTAAATCAGAGAGCTTCATTAGCCAGTATGTTAGAAAAACATCCATGGCACTGTGAATAATGTTGACATGTCCTTCTGTACACCGATACTGCTGCCAGGTAACCAGATGAGTAATAGCACACCTAGGGACACATTTCTGCCTGTCTCAATATTTCCTAGCGAGTTGATACAGTTGCAAAACAAATCCTGGAGCGACAAACACACTGAACTTCACTTTGCTTTTAATAATTGTGTCATATAAGATAATATAGCTGCACAATGATCTGGGATTTTTCCTTAAGCCCATGAGCATTAAAAAGAAGTGATTACATGGGAACACAAGCCCAAGGCATTCATCAGTGATTCCTATTGTGCATTGTCATCCGCTTTAACCCAGCCTGTCAGGGGTCTCCATATCTTGTCACACAATGACCGTCCACCATAAAGAGGAGGGAGAGGATTAAACCAGCAATTAGACCACACCCGGTCCTCGCTGTGGGCAGCTTCATTCTCCTGAATTCTGATGGAGCAGGCCGAGGCAGAGACTACAAGTGTGATATGTGTCCACGCCACAAAAGAAATCCACAATAGCTGCTGAACTGTGCGGTAACATGACACCGTTTTCAGGTGGCTTGTCACGCCCCGGCTGCACAGCTTAGTTTCAGGGGTGGTGGAAAAGGAAAGATCATCTCCGTGTCACAATTGATTTTACTGTGGAGGAAGAAGATGGTATGACAGACTGCCTCGAGACAGGCTTCAGGTGGAGAGACATGTTTTTGGTGACTGACGGGTCAACTCCTGGAATCTCCTCGATATTGAATAGTGCTGCTCTCTCTCTTGGACTAAAGACCTATAGGAAGATTCTTCCGTCCTTATAAGAGCAAACGACCTTTAATCCTTTAGCCGAGAGAATTATCAGTAGATCAATCAGCAGTGAAAACGATTGTAGTAAATATTTAAAAGTGTATGTAATGAAGCAGATGAAACTTTGTGAGCAAAAAAGTGAATTTGTGACTTGTGATATTGGGCTATATAAATAAAATTGACTTGACAAATGGGCTTTCAGGAGACACAATATTAAATTCAAATGCATAAAGATTTTATGGCTCATTTATGGGTAGCTAAGGAGGAAACTCTGTTTCTACAAATCGTATCAGGGCAAATCAGCGGCCAAGTGAGTGAGCTCAGGAAGCACAGAGTATCCTGCTGCCTCCCTATCTAATCAAGGACATGAAATGGATTTGGATGCGATATTGGACGGCGGTCAGCAGACTGTGCTGCAGCTCCGGCAGCACCGTGAAAATCAATCCATCATAAAAGGGCACAAAACAGACTGGACAGGACACTATTCCCTGGAACTGTGGATCATGTTACAGGAAAACCGACAGACTGATAAATGGTGAGGATAACTCCTCATATGTAAATGTTGTATCCAGGCATTAGTTTCTCTTCTTGGAGAAAAAAGCATATGTCTGGGGAATTATAGCTGTACAGAGTAGAGTACAGAGATTTAGTGTGAATAATTATTCATACAATTGAAATTCAAATTGTCTCCGAAATACAGTTTGCAGGCAGTAGTTTTCATTTTGTTTTATTTATGTATTTTTATTTATGCATTTATTTATTATTGACAGACTGACTCACTTAATGAATGACTGGGAAACTGCAACACAGTTCACAGGAAAGTATCTTTTATTTTGAGGTCAGTTCTTGCACACTCTACAGTGTACATACACGTACCTCTAAACGACGTGGGGGCTAGTTTGACCCTCTTTTTGGAAGTAGATGCTGGCTTGACTGTAGTGTTCTGCTCTGGGTGGTGTTTTAAGTAATGAAAAGATTTGTGGTAGTGCTACCTTTAGCAGCGATTGTTTTGTGGCATATTTTGCAAAGAATAGTATGTTCCACACCTGCCCTCTTGAAACCGAACTACCTTTAGATGATAGACGAGCTCCGGGATTTTCTTCCATTTTGAATTAACGTGAACACAGGACAATGATTGATGTTAAACCGATGGGGCCGGTAGCAATTTGGCATTCAGTCTTGCTTGATGTTGCTGTGCGTAACGGTATGACGTATTTATGTCAACAAGTCGGAATATTGCCATCATTTCTTTATGAATTTGTTTAATCATATTAAAAATGATTACGGTATTATGGTGAACAATGTGATATGGCCCACCCCTAATGTACAGTACCTTTAAATAAGTTAAGCAAGTATTGCACTTGTTTCTTTGCGTACTCCAGCTTCTTCTTTCCATTCTCTGGGAGCTGATTTTAATCTCCTGGAGCTTTACTGTATCCTGTTGTTTCTCTGGGCATTAGAGAACAATCAATTCCAATCTCAGGTTTCTAATGAAGCCTCCCATTGAGCCATACAGGTCTATTAATGGCATGAATAACTTATTGATGGGTCTCCTGGACCTGTGCTATTGCAGTATTATGCTTCGATGCAGCTGTATCAGCGTTAAATCTCCCAGGGAAGTTTTCTTGAATAAAAGGCAATAGTGTGCCTACTCAGGAGGTAGACAAGTGGAACCAGTCGCTCCAATTTAAAGAAGATGTAAAAAGAGAGGATGAGCAAAGACCAGCCCTACATCCCATTCTATCAAAGGGTACCTCTCTTGTTGTTTTAGTGTCTGGTAGTGATCTTATGAAAATCAAAAAAGTTATGGCTCATACAGCATCAATTAACATGTTCATTTTGCTTTGCTAATAGCAGGCTAATCCTGGGAAAGGAACTTGTACAAATCACATTTACCAGATTGTACCACCTACCAGATAAGTCAGGCATTTTTAATGATTTTCTTGTGAGGGGCGTTCTCCCAAGTAAATCATTAAAAACGCCTGACATATCTGGGACACATGAACTTGACTTGTGAGCTGGCCTACTCACCGTAAGCTGTCATGGTACCCACATAGGGCCCATCCATGACACTTTGGTTCTCCTCAGCCAGGGCCTTGATGTAGCGCTTGCTGAGGTCCAGGATCTGCTGCCTCAGCACAGCACTGTTTTCATGGCTGGCTCGCTGCTGGATTGTGAAATGCAGCAGCATCATGCCCCAGATGAACCCAAAGCTGACCAGGAAGAAGCCCAGCTTCTGGGATGACAGCTTCCACAGGAAGGGTGTAGCCATGCTGACTTTATAGGGAGTTGTTGGGGCTGCTGTGACTCTGATTTGACCGAGGGGAGGTGCGGAGGCTGGGGAGGAGATTTAGGAGGGCAGGCTGGGCATGGCTGCGTCAGTCGGTGTAGCTGCGGTGGTTTTTGGGGCGTGGCGCACGGCTTGTTTGCCTCACCGACGGGATTTCCTTCTCTGACCCATCCTCATCGCTCAGTAACATCTCAGTGGACTGAGTCCGACCTGTTGCATCCTGCAGCAGAAAAGACAAGACAGAGAGGAAGGAAAGATGAGTGGTTAGTTGGTTGCTAAACACAGACAATGAGGGAGTTCTGTCACCTAAGTCAAACCCACATGTACATGATTACAATAAACACACTGATAATTGGAAAAATTAGTCAGCAGTGTTAGCCATAATATAGAGTATCCTGGAGAAACTGAAGTATATAAAAAACAGAAAGAATATGCAGATTGCAAGCTCAAAATAACATCGTCATATGGCTTTCTTTCAAGCAGAAGCCTTATGTCCTGCTACATAAGGTAATGCATCACTGAGGTTAAACTGACATATAACAAGGTGTTTGGATTCTGCAGGGTACCAAGTGGTTTTCAAAGAGTGGGAAATAACTTCACAGCCAATGACCAGACACTAGAGGTGATAAAGCACTGTGTGACATTACATCGGCAGATAGGCATGATGAAGTTCATTTGAATAGGTTTTAGAGAATGAGGAACTAGCAATGAATGGGTAACCAAACAGGACGTATTAGACGTGAGTGTTGTACAGATCTCCAGCCTGTTACTTTAAGCAGAGCAGCCAGTTTATAACTACAGCAGACCACACAGCAGCACAGAGGCACACTGTATCTGAACTGGAGGTCGCTGTGTGTGGAAGCTCTTATGGCATGCATGCAGGAACACACCAAACTGTGTTCATTTGACTGGATAGGAGAGGTTGAATGGAGGCATACAGTATAGTGATCCAGGCTGAGTATGTGGAGAAAACTTGGAAAAAAAACCAGGGCCAGACAGGGCCACATCCAACTAAAAGTATGAAAAGAAAGGTCGTGTAGATTATGTCTGACGTGAAACCAATACAGCTTTAAGCAAGAATACTTGCTGCTACTGGCTAAAAACAAGATAAGATCTTCAAAAGTAATTTAAAGTTTAATGCTTCTCTTGAAAGGAGAGGCTACACACACAGAACAGCCTTGTCTCTCCCAAACGCTGTGATCTTTGTGATGGATGGGGCTGTACAGAATCTATGCAAGAGGGTTTATAGTTCCCTCAATATATAAACATTTGGATAGCCTACAATTTATCTTCCTCACTGACAAGCAAGCACACAAAGAACATCTTAAATACATGCATTTCCTGTTATACATTTACATTTTTTGCTAAATGTTCAACAGGCTTTTCTGCTAGACAAATGAAGGAAGCTGCTCTTCTTACTCTGTGTGTGTGTGTGTGTGTATGTGTGTGTGTGTGTGTGTGTGTGTGTGTGTTTTTTGTGGTTAAGCATGTATGTTTGAAATGCAAAACGTCAAGGTTTTACTCATTTACTCCGACTACATGAAAAATCTGTAGGACGCAAAAGGTCAGGAACAAGGTGAATTAGTCAAACTAAATTTCAAGTAAAAGGAGGATTACAATTAACATTTATCTTAAGAAGGCCTATTGATTAATCTGCCAATCATTTAGTCTAGAAAATAGTGTGATACGGCCAAGACAAGTTCTGCGAGTCCAAGGTGATGTTGACAAATGGCTTATTTTGTCCAACCAATAGTCCAAAACTGACTTAAAGTTACTATATGTAACTTTTTAATGTTTCTGAAACTGTCATTTTTCATCTGAGGATCATAAATGACCTGTAACAGCAAACGAGAACGCTGTTTTATATAGTTTTTTAATGCCTTTGCCCTTGTCCGATTTTTCCCACAAAGTCACAAAATGATTTAAGGCAGGTAGAACGGCTCTAAGGTAACGCATTCCGAAGGGTCACAGATTTCTTTGTAACACCGTAAAAGCCTGTGTTAGCATATCCAGTCTGGTAAAAGGTAGCAGGAGATTTCTTTATATAGGCGTATTGCATTTTCATTTTATTTTATAAGTTATCTGTTGTAGTTATGGCTGATACTGGGGCAGGGCTATCACTAGGGCTAGAATCAACACAAACTGAAAATTACAAATAGCCACTTTCATTTTTCAATCATATAAAACAGAGAAAAGCTACAAATTATAGAATTTTAGAAGCTGGAACCAGAGAATATTAAGAAGCATTCAAGATGGATTGAAATCCGGAGGTGGTTTAATTTATCTTATGTGGATACAAGACACTTGAAATAAAGGGTAAATGGGGCCTCAGTTTAACATTCAGTTAGTGATTGAGTCACAAACCACAAGCTCTTCTTCATTTCCTGTTGTTGCAGCTTTCTCTTTGTACTGCTGTACCACCTCACTGTTGTATTTTCAGTGTCTCATTTACATCTAAACCCCTCTCAGGAATTAACCACGTACTGTTTGTTTCAAACACGTATAACAAAGTTTGTCATCTACAACGTCCCATTTCATCAGTGCAATTGCCTCACCACATTTCAATTTCTGGATGTTGCTTATCAATGCTGTAAATTAACAACTACCAGACGTAACATTTTATTAACAGGTGTTTAATCAGATGGGAGCAAACATATACATAATTCTAAAAAGCCATGCATATTAAACAAAAATCACATTTCCATTTTCTTTACTGTGTGAGCAGTCTTATAGATTTGTGAGAATAAAGACCACCAGAGTGCCAGTGTCAGTGGGGGTCCGGGGCCTTGTTGGATAATTAATGTAAACATTAAATTGTAATTTGCTATTTTCATGCTTGCAATCTTTATTGCTGATTGAACACAACCATGCCAATGATAATACATTTGGCAAAAAATCAGCAATCTTTTGCAAAATGAGACAGCCCTGCAGCACTTGTTAAGCTGTAAAATGGTTCAACAAGTTTTAACTGACAACCCTGAAGGCAATCTGCACAACTAAACAAATGCATATGGGCTTATTAAGCAACAATAAGAAAAAACAAGTCTTTCCAGCATGCAATCAAGCCAAAAGAAAAAAGATGTTAGGTGTTCTCTCATCTGCATTCAACCACTGTAGCTGTAAATGAGGCGGAGGGGAGGGGATTTCTGCAGCCTTGCTTTTGACTGCGTCTTTCTTATGCACTTTCAAATGGGCTCTAATCAGGTCAGGACCACAGACGCCTCCATAGATGCAACATTACGAGAATCCCAACAGTACACTGGACATAACCAAAATACCTGCACCGGTCCATATTTGAACCATTGTTTACTATTGTTCTTTTATTTTGAATATTTTTCTCCAATCTAAGCGGCCAGTGTTCAGAATGAGGCACAGCAAAGATGGTTATATCAGCAGCATCAAACGGTGGGCAGAAAATCCTCAGCACCTTCCCAAGAAACACAAAAGGCAGCAACACAAAAGGCTCTTTTCACCTTCCATCCATCAGCTTCATAAATAGGTCAGAGACAGCTGCAAGCAGCCTCCAACAGGGCTGGAATCTCACAGCAGGTTATGACACACCATAATTGTTCAGTCATTTAAGACAAAGGCTCATCTTTGTTTTCTGCACGGACAGAGATCTTTTTATACATTTTAACAAAGCGGGGATGTCTATTGTCCAAAAATGAAGACAATGAAAAATGCTAATTCCTGTATCTTTTTTTTCTACATTTAACTCGCTCTAATTTGCTCTGTGATGGGTGCAAAACAAGGCTTTCGTGGGGGGGGGGAATCTCTGCACTGCACTGTGAATTCATTGGACAAGCCCTTGGCAGTAGCGCTGTGCAATCTGCAGTGCTGATAACATCGGATGTCTCTCATTGCTTGGGACTCCGTTGGAGGGAGGCAGGAAAAGGCTGGCAGCACTCGCTAGTTGGGCGCCGACAAGGATAGGAGGCTTTAGGGCTGTTTATTGGAGAGGAACGCTGCTCAGAATACCCCGTGGTACATCGCTGTAAGGCGCACGAGCCAAAACCTACACAGAACATTGACTCTACCGCTTCAGTTTCTGAATAGACACATTCTCAGTCAGAGCTGGTTTTCTGTTCTAGCCTGATTTACTGTGTCAATCTATCTTATCTAACACTGAAACGCATCACGCGACATCACACATTTGTTAGGAAACTTTCCAATCACAGGCTGTGTTCTATAGTCTGTAGAGAAAGACTACCCCCCCACCCGCCCCCCCAAGCAGAGCATACAGTATCTCCTCTCAGTTACCTTCTGGTTGCTAATTCAGATCTTAATTTGTCTGGCAGGGAGCCCTCTGGCTCTCAGCAGCAACATTCCTGTTAAACTGGGTTGACAGCCAGCTAAGGTTGCAGAATATATGACTCTCGCAGCTTGAGATGATAACATAACAACCTTCTGAATGATTTTTTTCATTGTTGGGGAAAAAGTAGCAGCGCACAATACCCGGAGGCTTCAAGAGGCAGTGAAGACAGAAACAATTAAATCATTCAAGCCTAGGAGGAATCACTGTCCTCTCAAATCTGCTACTAAGGCCATTTTCCTGTTAGGGACAACAGAGCAGCTCTACAATTGCATTTATTTTTCAGTTTCAAGTACAGACCACACTGTAGTACTGATAAGCCCACTATTCGCTCGCAAGGAAATAACAGAAACGTTATTTTAAAAGATGGATACAATAACTGTGACTGACGGAAAAAGAAAGTCACACATAAGAAAAGCAGAAAGAAAAAAAAAGAGAAAATTATGCTCATTTTGAAGTGATGCCATAAATCACATTCTGAAGTTACAGATTTGGTTTCAATAGGTTTCCTGGGTCCTGATTTACAGTTCTCTCACTGTGTTCTTAATGAAAACTGTTGTGTTTTAATTGTTTGATTGTAAAGTCTATCTTTACCAAAATAGAGTGGACATCTGGGTGATCAACAGAAAAGACTAATTGTGTGAAAAAAAAGTGAAATGATCTAATCTAATCTAATCTAAATCTAAAATCAAAAATAAATATAAAATATTTAAAACTTCTAAATAAATCTATGACAATGTTACTTAACACAGTATAAATCAGAGGACGGATACAAGAACGTCTCCAAGGCACCAAATATCCCTCAGAATACAGTAACTAATAGACTCTGCAAAGTGGAAGACAGACACACTGATTACCAAGAAACTAAAATAAATCCAGGTCAGTTGAAAGTTCCAGACAAAGTTCAGTCAAATTTCGAGTTTAAAAAGGCAAACAGAGCAACCCCTGACCAAGCATTTACATAACAAAGTAGAACCTTGTTTTTTCTAGTTTCCAGCTTCAAGAAATACCTGTTCAGACTAACAAATACCTGCAGGATTCAGTAAGTGGTATTTGTCTTTGTTGCAATCATGGCTGCTTAGTTTATTTCCCCTGTCTGCACAGATGAAACTGGTTTATGGTAAAGTCGCAGGGCTTGATATCGCATCATTGTCAATATAATCATCTCAGGCTTTAATATTTGTCCAGCGGAGTCCTAATCACACAGCCTTTGACCCTGTTCTGTCATATGCGGAAAGACTAGGCCAGATGGCTGAGTGAGGTAAAGACTCTGTCCATTTTCTTTGCGTCTGTGATTGGAGCTGAAAATAACTTCCTTAAAAGTGTAGTTTAAGGGGATATTCTATAAAAGGTGAAGCACGCTGAAGGAGGTCTAGATTAATTCCAGTGCATTACTCCTGATCTAAAAGAGAAAGAGCATTCTACTGAACTGAAATAACATACACTAAGAGCTTGTTGCATAATGACAGAAAGTAGAGAAGTATGCTCTAGATGTAGCTTTGGCCATCAATTATGGATCAACTTTGAAAAACTATCCATTTTTCTCCTGAATATAAACAGGCTTTTATAAAGCTTGACTTTCTCACACTCAGGTAACTTCAGAGCTCTCTGGTGGTGACTTGCTTTTAAAAGAAGGCTTATGGGCTCACAATGAGCTGCACAATTACCTAGAGAATACGCTGCTTTTCTTGGTCTTATATACAGTAAGTTGAATATTGTTAGGTTCAAGTTCACGCTGTCTTTTTACAAACCAAAGGTTCACATGGACTGACATGTAAACCCAATGTCGTCCTGACTGACAGTTCATGCTGCACTTTCCTGTGTCTTATTTGTATCTTTATTCTCTGGTGTCACAAGGAGCAAACGGGAAAAAAGAAAGAAATAACTGATTAGTCACAACTGCCACTCAACAGCATATGCCTGTAATATTAAGGGGGGATAGTTACTGTACGACATGTACTCATGCCCATACATCAGTGCATGCCGTACAGTAGCTCAGTTTACAATCGTAATAGACTAAGACCAGACACATTTAGCTTTGAGGAGCTGTAAACAGTGAACTTTTGCTTAAAAAATGCCTTAATGATTAATCGATTATCAAAATTGTTAAAGATTAATCTTCTGTCAATCCACCAATAGTCTAATAATTTGAGTACCACTCTCTGCCCCATCATCAACATCAAAAGACAATAAACATGTACAGACATTTTTATAACAAGACACAAGATGGCCCTTTTGCCTAGCTCAGCCCACCTTTTTCTCTTACCGATGCTGTGACAGCCCTCCATTTGTCACTAAATGCTTAGAGGCTCCAGTTTGGGGATTATTTACAAGTATCCTTTCGAAACCTCATCCAGGAAAGTGAAATTCCTCATACCAGTCAACGTCTATCCTCTCCCAGACTAAAACTGTGCTAGTTTGCCTGTTGCCTGGCCAAAGGAGACGTGATCCTGATAATATGGTCCTGCTACCATGGAGACCGGTGTGACTCTGCATCTTAATGGGACTTCTTCACATAAGCCCCGCCTCTAAATTATTCATTAGGCCCTCCAGAGAAACAGGCCCTGCTGCAGCTTCAGCACCTTACTGGTGGGAACCCAGCTCGTAACCAGATATCAAGAGCTGACCCCAGGGTTTGAGACGGGCTTTTCCTGCAGCTAAGTTCAGGAAGTTTATCTAAAACGTGACAGGCAACCTGATCAATGTGAATGGCTTCTGTATTGAGTCACTGATGGGCTCAAACAGTTCTTCAAGGGGACCAATTTCAAGGTTTTGTGATATAAATCTTCACATATTTAGAAGACAAAAACATCTTGCTGTACTTTTCATAATTCTTCATTAATAAACTGATAGGGTGGTGATGGTGCAGTGGATATGACACATGCCTGTGGTGTGGGAGATCTGGGTTCAATTCCCACTGCGATACATCAACCAATGTGTCTCTGAGCAAGACACTTAACCCATAGTTGCTCCAGAGGCGTGCAGCCTCTGACATATGTAGCAACTGTAAGTCGCTTTGGATAAAAGCGTTAGCTAATGTAATAATGATAGTGAGGATGCTATGAAACTATGTATAACCTTTGTGTCAAGTGACACACCACTATAGAAAGTAACCCTCACTACCCTGAACACACGCAATCAAATCATTAACATGAGACATGAAAAAACAATGTCCTCTCAAAATGAACACCTGACAAAACCACTGAGTATTTGAATCCAAAGTTACCTCAGTCTGTCTGATAAGAGTGCCACTGGAAATAAAGATGAATATGTGGACTACTATACAGGAAACTTGGTATTTAAGTTCCGTAAGTGAGATAAATAATATTATATGTTAAGCATCAGATAAAAGCAAGTGACATTCATCACAGAATCCTATTAAGTAATATCAGGTGATCGCCACAGGAGGGCGGCTCAAGCTTCACCCCGGGACTCATCACTATTGTACCCCTTTCACACCGAAGGCTCAACCAGGGTTGAACCTGCGTTGACTGTAGAATTTGGGTCGATTTCCGGCTTAACCGGTCCGATTGGTAGCTGGACTGGAGTACGGGGGTAACTGTTATGAACTGCTCCCGGGTAGGGCCGCAATATATATTGTTTTCTTATCGTCATCGCAATATCAACTATTGCAAAAGGCTGCAACATATCGCGATTGACACTCAAAGAAAATATCAGTAGAAAACTGCACATTAAAATGTAACATATCCTTTTATTGAGTGGTGTTTTTTATATTCAATTCAATGTTCAATTTGTTCAATTAAAGAATGTTAGATATGCTTTCCTTTAATTTGTTTTAAATTCAACAAGCAATTGGTTGTATTTTAGAAGAATACATGCAGCAGAAATGCAGAACTGAGTACATTTTAATATCTGTTTATTTATCGCAAGTAATATCGTTATTGCATATGGCATATTTGTATTATATCGTGCAGCCCTACTCCCGGGTTGTTACCCAGGTCGTATCTGAATTGTCATGACCAGGGATCAACTTGTGTTGACTGGCTTGGTTTGAATTGACAAAAGAAGGGGCTGAATGCGGGTCAGAAAACCCTGGTCCGACCCGGGTCATTGCCGTGTGAAAGAGGTATCAGTAACACGCTGTGAACCACAGAGTTTAACATTCAGGAACATGTTGCTCTGATTGAGAAGAGCCCCTGCTGGACAGCTTTTACACCCAGAGTGCCCCCCCACACTGGCCAGACAATCAGGGAACTCTTGACTTCACCAAAGGAAGAATCGCCTCAGCACTTTTGGACCGGGAGAAACAAAACATGCTGAATTTCACACCATCCTCATGGAAAAGGAAGCCAAGTAGCAGGTGACACAAAAACAATCTTTCATGTTGGATTTTTTAAGACTTTTTAAAATTGTATTGTGACTGTAGCTGTCTTGCTTTTGTGGACAGGCAGTCCATGTTTGTAATGAGTTTTTTATTTCTTTTTTTTTTTTTCAAGAGTTGCAAAAAACTCAAAAAAGGTAAAGCCAAAATATAAAGGAAGCTTGTTGCCGGTCTTAGGGCTCGACACATACAAGAAGGGAAGTTATATCATTTCTCTGAGACACTGATGGCCAACAACACCTAGTGAATACCTCAACACTGACATGTAACAGGAACTGCTCTCTACATTTCCCTCGATGCATGTGGGGGCTAACAAACATGCAAATAACACTCAAGCCCTTTGCATACCATAAAACTTGTAACATTGGTTTCTTTTGTCCTTTGTTGCTGTTAATGACTTCGCAACGGACATGCTTGTTAAAAAAACAAACATGATATCCTCTACACAGCCACAAAAAAACAACACAGATAAGGCATCACTTTCCTCAGACTAGCACCGACAGGTTTAACCTGCCACAACATGCCGAGAGATGGGAGGACCACCCTGAACACGACCTGTGTGTCAGAAACAAGGCCGGTGACAAGTGTGGGTAGGAATTGCAGATGAGGTGCTGACAGTAGTCATGGCACTTCCTTTTCCCTGTCAGCACCACAAACAAGCTCTGTTGCTATGCTAACACTAGTTGGTCTCATTACAATACGTAGAACAACAGCATTTAAGTGATTTAAAACACACACTTCAGAATCATTACCTAAAATTACTCTTAAAGCAAAATCAAATATGACATAAAAGCAAAGTATTTTCAGAATTAAGTGCAGCATTATTAGCTGAACTGTTATGCAATACGATGTATGCAAAACACACACCCAATGACCATTCCTGTGAGGACCTTCTCGGACTACATTAAATCCTAAACCCCTACACTGTACGCCTATAACACTTTCTCTAACATTGAACTAATCCTAATGCTGGTCTTCACTTTTAATGCAACCCAAATCCTCTAAACCCCTTTAAAGAAATCAGGAGTGGAAAACTGTCCTCACTTTCTATCCTTGTGACATAAAAATATAGCTAGCCAGACACATTTGCTCCTTTTTTCTGTGCAAATGTCTGAGTCAGACGAGTAATCATTAACCGATACTTAACATAATATATAAAATGTTATGCGGTTTTCGACTATAAACTGTTAAAATAACAAATTATAGCATTACTAATTATTAGTAAACATTATTAGTTATCATTTCATTGTCTTTTAACAGTAAAATAACTATTAACTTAAGTTTAATTTATCAATTTACCATTATTAGCGATGGTTATCATAAAGTGTTACCTTACGTACTTACTAACAACAGTAACTATTCTTATGACTAAGACTTATTACAGAGAGTGACAGTATTTTATGTTAGCATGCTGGTTTTACCAGATTCTTTTTGCCGACTGAGGTTGTTTGTGTAACAACACCATTCTATTATTCCAGTATCTCAAGTTTGAATGAATAACTGAAAGAAGCAGCTAACTAGCCAACAGTGGGAATAATTTAAATGTCTCACACCCTCATGACATTTTAATGTAGTAACGTTTTTAACAGCAGTTTATAGTTCAATATTCCACCTATGAGTGAAATCTTTTAATAGAAAAAAACAGGGTTTAACTTGAGGACGTGATTAATGTTCGAGGTTACAGTAAAGGCTTTTTGAAAATCCCTAATATTCCTTTTCCTACCTCTTCAGTTTTTTTGCCCTCGATGTGAAAACAGCTTTTCAAGAGGATTTACTGTAGACTTTGTGACTTGCCCTACCAATGAACATCGCTCTGCAGCTCAGATGTGCAGCACGAATAAATGAGTGCTTTGCAACTGCAGAGCTCCAAACAGTAGACTGACTGTAAGGAAGCGAATGTGTGTTGCGTGATGGGAAAGGGGCATTTCAGAGAGGAGGGCCAACTAGCTGGAGTGGGGGGGGTTTAACTAACACACATGGCAGAATCTTCTTCCAAAGACCTGATTTTATCTCTCATTCTGACCTCAAGTATACTTTGTACTTTGGAGATACAGGAATGTCTGGCTTAGTGATCAGAAACCAGACTAACTACACACGTCAGAGAAGACAGGTGTATGTAGGACTATAACAATTATTACATAATTGTCCATTTTTTTTTTACATAATTGCAGCTTCTTTGTTTGATCGCAATGAATTGCTACATTAGCTAAGGTCCTAAGGGGTATGACTGTTGATGGTTAGTTAGTTAGTTATGTTTTATTTCTGTGTCATGCCAAACATTTTGGCCCATCCCACATGGGATTACAAGACACCACAAATTTACTTATTTAACAAACATCTTCCTGTCGCATATACAAATCATTCGGAAAAATACATGAATACAAATACATATACACACATATACACATAAATATATGTATATACACGTACACACATACACATACACACACACAAACAACAAATTCTCATCTACAATTCATCTCGATAAAATGCTTTTTTCCTCTTCTCCCAAGCTTTATCTAGATAATTGGCTAATTTATACGTTTCATAATTATGTGAACAGCCATCTCAGTTTTTGAGCATCATCCATATTTACCAAGTCAATCTCTGCTTTTATCCTACGAAACAAAAAAAATCACGCTGTTCACAATAAAAAGGACAATAGAAAACAAAATGGAACTCATTTTCTATATCATTCAAACAACACATGGGACAGATCCGTTTTTCCTCTTCTACATTAACATATCGTCCTGTTTCAATAGTCAAAGGCAAAACACCAGATCTCACTTGAGCACAAATTATATACAACATAATTCTCAGTGCCATATTCTGGTTTTATCATTACAAAAATACGCAATTTTGGCTTAGCCCATATATCATCAGCCCACTGCTTTTTGTCTTTAGCAAACACAGATTCTTTAAACAAACCAATATTCAGTTTTTCATTATTAAGAAACAACTCACCAAAACCATAATTACAAAACAATTTGCATATATCGTTAGACCAAGGACCGAGAATGCGTTTATCCCAGAGAAATATTTTCCTTGTCAGCCTATTTGCGTCCATATCTAATAGACGATTCCATAACTGGCCCATACATATCTTCCAGCGAGCCTCACATGATTCCCATCCCATGTCTCCCACTATCGCCAATGTAGGGGTATATTTATGGTAATTGTTGATTTTGTTTAGATATGCCAAATTGTAATTATGTAAGTGATTATTGGTCAAACTGTTGAGCTAAAGCTATGCTAGTTGTTGGCACTTGACCCTATACATGTTCATAGCAACAAAAATTACAAGGCGGGGTGGGGTACAGTTAGAAAAAATAGTTTATGATAATAAGAGGCGTTTACTTCATAGGCTGTGTATTAATGTTATTACATTATCTGGGTCACATAACAGTGATATAACCAAATAATGAATGAATAAATATTTTTAAAAATTTGACTGAAAGAGACAATTATATTGTTAAATGGCAATTTTTGTCTGAGACAATTAATTGTACAGCAACATTTGGAATTGTTACAGCTCTAGGTGTATAGGCGTGTTTGTGCTGAGGGAACAGGAGTCCTTTAAATCACAGAAAGGCTAAGTGTTCCACTTCCCTGCATGGCATCCATCACCACAGCCCAGGTCTCCCCGTTCCCTCCATCTTCAATCGCTCCTTCTTCATCCCTCCACTGCCTCTGCTGGCTTTCCACCCTAGACCACCAACACAACCCCCCCTCCAACGAAGCAAAGCTCCTTTTCCTCAGGATTTATAATCCCAAGAGCTCCAGCAAAAAAGGTGGCTGAAAGAGCGCTTTATAAAGACAGGGGCTCACCTTGGTGGATGGTCACTATACTCAGCATTTGCTTGAGGATCATAAGCAGGGAGGAGGGACGTTTTTGCTGGGTCACATTAAATAACATAGGACATACTCTACTGTCCCAGTAGGAAAAGTTGTCCTGTGTTGCTAACCACTACCAAAACCAAATCACAAGCATCTTTAAAGCCGTTTTGACAAGCTTCTTGTTGAAAGTACAAATTTGCAGCCTGCATGATAATGACACAAGAGACATCTCTTATAATCACATCAAATCATCATGTCATAACTTAATTACATGAGACTGTTCATGGTGCAGACCGAAAATTACTGGACTCCACTGGTGAGATAAGTGCTTCAGCAGTGAGCCACCAGAACAGGAACTAAAACTCATTAATCTCCCTATATCTTTGTCACTGACTGATTTGATTTCTTTTTTTTTAGCTTTTACTAATTTGCTGGTCATCAATAAACAGCTGTAAAACATGAAGAATATAATAACCTTGGCATTCAACTCTACCATAATTAAATGTTTCGGATATAGGAAATAATGTTCCCAAGGATCATTTCAAAACAGGTAATGCTGGCCAAAATTACAGGTCCTACACGTTTTCCAGCCAGGTATTTCCAAAGAAGACGCTGTGGGCCTACAAGGCATGAATTTACATGATTAACTTCCGCAGCCTGAGTCGGTGCCACTAAAACGCAACATCATCTCTGGAAGCTGAAAGAAAAACCCCGAGCAAATTTATCTCTCTGGCTTTCATATAAATGCCTGGTTACTGTTGTATCACACTGTGTCTGTTAAAACTGTTGTAAGATACAAGTAAGTGCACCACTGTCAGCAGGAAGAATGTTTCTGTTACTGGCACACTGACAGTGCAGCTGTAAATGTCACCTGATTTCTCCTTGGTGAATATTGTAGACATAAGGGTAATAAACGCTAAAAATAGCTAAGAGCACTTTTTGATATTGTAGAGACAATACCGATTCTCATTAGATCATTTAGAGTCACACCATTTACGAAGTACTGCTGTAAATTGGCACTATAACCAAGACAAGTTGAACGTTATTCTTAACAACCTGTTCGAGACATGCTCCCGACACAATGATGTTATCCTGCCAGAGAGACTGTGCGGGTACGCCATCCGTGTCTACAGTATTACACTGTGTTACTATCACTTCTTTTACAAGCTAGCTGAACCCGGCCGTGTAACGTTAATAACAATAGGACCCCCTGCTCTCTGCGGCGATTTACGTTCTGATTCCCTTAACTGGCTGTAAAAACTCAGCTAGCGTTGACGTTAGCTTTTCAGCTCTATTACCAACCAGGATCGCTTTAATGTGGCTAGCCGACTAACAAGCAAGCTACTCCCGTTTTTGTCTATATTAGCTTTGTTTTGAGGCTTGAGGCGGCTAGCTGCTTCGGTCGACCACCACACATTTCACAACAAAACACAAAACACGAAACGCCGCAATGACAAGTCGCCCACTCCCGAGCACACACAGCTACAACACTGCGCCTCTTCTTCCAGCGTTATTCCCTAAACAATGAGGCAGAAAACGAGCTTCGGAGGTGCTACGCTCACAGAAAGGGGCTTACCTTTTTAATGGTTTCTGTCGGTAGCCCACGGTGATGATATACGGGTGGTATAAGCACTCAAAATCCAGGGAAGGAGCGAGTGGCGATGTCGCTGCGTTGAGCAGACTGGAATGATTTCAGCCAGCCACAGCGCACGAGCCTCTGTTTGCTCTGCCCACTTGCAGAAAGCGAGTGACAGTTTAGGGAGCGTCTGCATGTTAACACCCCCCAGAAAACTTACATCAGACCAGCACATGGGGCAGGCTATAGGCTACTAGTACTTCGCATACGTCAAGGCCGCACCCCTTTTGGGGGGATAGAAAACAGAAGATCCTATAGATGTCAATGCAATTTGACATGTGTTTGGATGATAATTTTAGACAAATGTAAATGCATTTATGTTTGTTTTATAAAGATGTCTAATAATTATTTTGTGACCTTGCCTGAACCTGAGAATTTACAATACACAATACAATACAGAAATATACATTGTACTTTTTTATACAACATTTATTTGACAGCTTTACTTAACAAATTAAGATTTTTCCATATTAAAAGATATGATGAGCTTGTAAAATGTGATGTTTTGTTATTAAACAACTAAATTATCTCCACCTTGACCAGCTACACAGTAAAATGCTGCTAACATTATATCAATACATCTGCATTTAGGATCTAATGTAATAGTAGAACACTTACAGGAGCTACTAATCTGCATTAGGTTCTACTACAGTACTGCATTTAGCAATTTAAGTAGCATTATCAATGCAGGAATTTAACTTGTAAATGAGTATTTTTTACAGTGTGGTTTGTTACTTTTACTTAAGTAAAGGATCTGAAAACTTCTTCCACCGTTGATTCTATGTGAGGCACGCATTAAATAAAGTTAAAATAAAGTTAAGCACTCTTCACTACAAAAACTAGTAAAGCAAATTCTGTACTGTTAAGATAAGATACTTCCAGAAAAGCAGCTTTCTAAGAATCTGTCACAACAATTTTAAGAATCTGTCACAGCAATAAGGTCTCAAGACATCAAACAAACTTTGTATAATTTAATGACATTATTATATTCCATTCTCGCGTTGTTCTTTGCTGAAGGATAATGGAAACCAGAGAGAGTTGTAACAGAGTGGGTATTTAAATCTGTTTTGCTTTATGAACACATTATCTTACTCGCTAACTTAGCTGAAGCTTGCTTTAATCTTCAATTACTACCAGGCCTGTAAATGGATATAAATGTGTGCCATGGTGGTAGTGATGTTTTGTAACATTTGCCACATCAAGGTAGTTAAACAGAAAGGGAGAAGCAGTGGCAGAAAAAACTGTCCTGTCCTGTTAGTAGTGTCCTGAGGAGTGTCCTGTTACACCCAGACACTGTCCTGTGATACCCAGACACTGTCCTGTGAACTCCCATGACTGTCCGGGGACAGTCAGGCACTGTTCTGTACACTGTCCTGTGACTCCCATGACTGTCCGGGGACAGTCAGGCACTGTTCTGTACACTGTCCTGTGACTCCCATGACTGTCCCGGGACAGTCATGGGAGCTACAGGACAGTGTCTGACTGTCCCGGACCATTTTTGCTGCCACTGCTGCTGGAGAAAGGGGAGACAGGATAAAACGGGACGGTCCCTAACTATATGCTCATGCTGTCACAGACCTATAAAAGCTTTGTGTTTACTGCCATCTGCTGGGTGTCAGATGATGCAGGCTCTTTAGACTTCACAGCAATGAGCCCCTTGTATTTTTATGTAGAGATGCTGTAATCCAGCACATCAGTTTAGAAGACACATTAGGTGGTGCATTTCTTAAAAGCGCAACAAAATAAATAAACCATTGCTCAAACTTTTAGGGTGCATGGTAATATTGTCTTGCAATGACATGACACAGCTGGTAATTATTGTGGGAATTAGATCTAAAGTTAGGGAAGCCTGATATTTATACCAGTATTCAGAACATTAAAATAGAAAACTGTAAAGTGGAAATAGAATAAACCTTCTGGGGTGAGGCAGGAAAATCGGCTGGCAGGGAGATAGGGAACCTGCTGTGAGCAGATAACAAACACTGAAAGCAAAGGGTGAAAAAAAGAAGCTATGTACACAGCCGCGCCTTCAGGGAAAATGCGTGGTTCCTTGGCCCTTGCATTTAAGGTTTCCCTTTGTTTATTCCTGCCTATTGATCACAAATGACCTGTGATTGTCAGAGGTCAGGATAAATATTTTTAAATGGCTAAAAATAAGTGGCTCAGCATGAGTTTTCAAAATTCAATAGATTTACATATTGTTTTTACATAAACAAATTAGCAACAAAGCTTTCTTGCACTATGTAACACAATAAAAGGGGAGAGACACATTCAATATTCAGTGTATACCACACTTATACATCAATGAGACACTTTCCAAAAAACACAACTCTCAAGCTCAGTCTCTGAGAAAATAGATTTATTATTCAAATAAGCGACATATACACAGTGGGTTCATGGTTCTAATATCAGAAGGAATATGAATACAGTTGAGCTACAGTCATTTACAGGAATATGAAGTTTATGATATTATCACACAGCTCCATGGGGCAGGAGAAGTCCTTTGATGACATTAATAATTCACATTCATATTATGTTCAGACATATATAATTCACTGTACATAAAGAGCTTAAGGAAGGAGGAGAGCTTGATTCCCACGAAAGCAATCATGATTAACATTGCATGACAACACAACAGCTGGGGTAAACTTAGCTTTGTTGGGTGCTTTTTCTTTTCACTACAGGCTGATTTATCAAATTGAAAGTATAGTTTTAATCTGAATTACACTGAGACCAGACAAGGATCAGTCATAAACTGTGGTGCAACACTGTAAAAGTCAATCATTCAATCATTGCCTCTTTGTGAAAAGAAGTGAGACACCATATCTCTCAAGTCTACAAAGCTGACACTGCCTCCAATAAAAGACAAATTACTTTGGCTGAAACACATTCTCAACCGGCTTTCCCAACAACACTTTATTGCCTATGAATTCAACTCTGTAATGTAATACAACATCATCCATTCCACAGAAAAAAAGAGGCCAGGTCAATCAAACCCTGCTGTATGCCTACCATTTTTCCTATTACATCTCTAAATTCACAAGGTAAATTATTAGGGTTTAAGAAGCAGAAAGGCTAATACTTTAGTTGAGCTCAAACATTGGCTGACTGGGGATCTGCTGTCAGCAACTGAATTTTATTTTTCCCCTTTAACTTTGGACATCTCCAATCAACCGTTCATTAGGCCCCACTATCCTTAGTTGCTTTTGCTACGCCTGTCAAGCTTTCCGTTCTGGCACAGCACGTTAAAGGGATGGTTCGGAGTAATTTCACATTTGCACCATGACCTCGAGCCAAACACCCCACCCACCCAGAAGATTTTTTTTCCTTGGTCTAACATTGGGCGAGTTAGCGCTATCAGCGCTAATGGAACCAAAGGTGTATCTCGTAAATTACCCCACTAATAATGCCCAGAATGGTACCAAACTTCTACAGTAGTACAAAAAGGTTCTGTACTCATAAAAGGAGACATTGGACAGTTTGTAAGTACACCAGGAGTTTATTTAAATAGCACTTGCCTGATGGCTTTGGTCTCTACGGCAGTAAGACGAGTGCTTAGGGACCGTCTACAAACTACAACACCGAAAAGAGATACAACAAAAATATGTGGTTCCGTTAGCGCCTGCACTAAGCCATTCGGCTGATAGCGCTAACTCGCTCAATGTTAGACCAAAGCTTCTGGGGGGGGTGTTTGGCTCAAAGTCATGGTGCAAAGGACCCTATAGGTGAAATTACTCCGAGCCATCCCTTTAATGCAGATAAACATTGTTTAATCCATTCCTTACACTTTTGCTCTTTTGTTACTGCTTTTGGAAAGGCTAAAGAAATGACACCTCCAAACTCTTTACATGCGGAATTTAAATCTCACTTCACAGCCCCATGCACACCACTTCAACAACCCAATGCTTGACAGGCCCGCCGAGCATAGTTACCATTGCTAAGCTATGATTTGACAATCACTGCTCGGGGGGAGGGGTTTACGGTCAATTGTAAACTTTTTTCCTCATTAGAAATCATGTAATTTGTTTTGAGAATTATCAGCAGAATGATCACCATAACCAAACAATGTCAGCCTTTGTTTTATGGTCAATATTATTACAGAGGCATAAGACTTGAGATGCTACTTAGCAACTTAAAAAAAAAAAAAGACAAATCATTAGTCTTTTCTTTGAGACACCACACCACTGTACTACATTTAACCACATTTCAGCACATTGGTGTTACAAACGACACATGCTTTGTAAAGAGTGTGTATGCTGTGTGTCAGAAGTATGATTTAGTAGATTTTCTAAAAGGAGATAAAGGTACAACAGTGACTGTGTTAGTGATGCATTCACTTTCCCAACCTCTTAGCAACGTCCTTATAGGCTAGCTCGATTTCCACATCGGCTGCGCACGTGTTGGTGAACTCATCTCGGTTGTAGGCGTTGCCAAGGTAACGCCACACCCCTTTGAATTCAGATGGGATGTCATAGTTCCGGTATTTCTTCGCAACCACCTGCGGAAAACCAGTTATTGTAACAGTGCTGTCAAGACACAATTCAAACTCAAATGAGCTGAACTAAACCAATCCAAAGCAGGTCACCTTGACAACATGAAGTTTGGGCAGAAGGTTGCAGTCAGCCAGCGTCAGTTCGTCTCCGTCCAGGTATTTGCGTTTGGATTCTCCCTCACCCATGTGGTGTCCCGCCTGAACCTCGTCAGGTAGTGCGCTCATCAGATACTCATCCAGCTTGGCCAGAGACTTGTTTAGACTCTGCTCTAAAGCTGGAACACACACATAAAACATATATCTAGGTGAAAAGGTCATCAAAGTTGATAAACCAGAATGTCTATTTGGATTATAATAGATGTATGCGTATGCCTGTGTACAGCTTGCTTACCTCGATTTTTATCCGGTCTTGTGTTTTTGACGTAAGCGGAGAACTTGGCAAATATGTCATTTCCTGCTGTGTTTGATTCCCGATTCTTTGCTACAAGTTTGGGATACCTACGAAACAGGAACATGGTGTAAATAGGATGTGACTCCCTATTTCCTTTATTCTGCGTGTGTTTATCAGTGTGAGAGGCCTACTTTGGTGGAGCCAGCATCTCCTCCAGATACTCCTCTACTTTGTTGACGTCAGTGAGAACCTCCCCCTGGAAGGTGAGGAAGGGCGGGTGTGTCCCTGGGGCCAGGTTGTGCAGGTCAGCCGGTTTCCTAATCAGAGTGGAATCATTTTTTACAACCTCTTATATTAATCTGTAATGAAATGCTATTTCAATATTACACCTAACAGCACATGATCCTTTTTTCTTCGTCTATTCAGCCACGGTTGCTGTTGCTGCTAACACTGGGCCTCATTTCCCAACAACAATTACTCTTTTAAGTGAAGTGTTTTTTAAAATGTGACCCTTTGAGATATTGTTCATTACCTTTATGTATTTGTCAAAGCAGCACTTAGGGCCAGAGCATAATTAAATGCATAAAATGCATAATTAAAGCTATCTGTTAACTGCTTAATAAAAACAGTGAGTTATGGGATGTTGTGTTTATAGGTCCATGCAATACTTTAAACAACTGCATGTGCTAACAATTGTCACTGTACTTTTGTTTTTTGAAGTGCACGTACAGAACGTGAAAGTAATAAACATTTTTTGCCTTACAGTGAAATTACACAACAATGAGATTATTCTTCTACCCCTATGCAAAGACAACATACATACAATACAATATGATATTATTATTACCTCTTCAGGTCGACAGTGGTGACATTGAAGACTACACCTTTCAGCCAGAGGATCATAAAAAGGCGCTGAGAGAAGGGACAGTTTCCGATGCT
This sequence comes from Sander lucioperca, assembly GCF_008315115.2. Classification (NCBI taxonomy): domain Eukaryota; kingdom Metazoa; phylum Chordata; class Actinopteri; order Perciformes; family Percidae; genus Sander; species Sander lucioperca. Next base: position 12,556,144 of record NC_050196.1, on the reverse strand, counting down.
CTCTCCGTCACTCCCAGCCTGTAAACACACACACACACACACACACACACACAAACATGGTAAGACACTAATAGGCTACTGCTATAGAAATGGAGACAAACACAAACTGCCTCATACAGGCCCACGCTCATTCACAAACACACTGACAGGGATACCCACACAAACCGCATTCTAAAACAGAAACTGGTTCACACACAGATACACAACGCACACACCACTGACAAATCACACACATTAGAGAGGAAGAAGAATCAGTGCCTTTAGTTTGAAGTGGTGGGTTTGCAGTTGGGTCTGTGTGTATACGTACACACATTTATAATTGGCATATGATCAGTAGTATCAATATGTGCATGTGTGTGTGTGTGTGTGTGTGTGTGTGTGTGTGTGTGTGTGTGTGTGTGTCCGCGCACAAAGGTGCAATAGGACACTGTAATGTAATGAGACACTGAGTCCAACATGAATAATCCACACTGCTTCCATTAGCCGCTTCACTGCCTGTGTGGGCGTGCGTGTCCTACTGTACAATACTGTAGCAGTGTATTAGCTATGGAAATCAAAAAACAACTGTCCCGTCAATCCAAAAAGACCCACATTTTCACTGAACTTTAAACATAGGTGTGATCTACTTTTCTTTACCTTGTTTAGAACTTATTTTTTCTGAAATTTCTGAGGAAACAAGTCCAGTCATCTAATCTTACATTTTCTGTTTTATACAGAAAATATATTCAGCCCAGTTACTAGAAATCATGTAAATCGTGCTGTTTTGCTTTAAAAATTTGAATTAAGTATACCTTTCTATTCAGTCATTGCTGAATGTGTGCAAGTGAAATTGCAAATTAGTGAATGTTTCATTACCGTTAGACATTTTAAATCAGTTGCACTAAAACTGTTTTGCCATGCAACGAAAGTGAGTATCATGCATTCAAAAATGGTTTAGGGAATATGTGTAAAGAGACTCATACTAACTTCTTGCCAAGACTTAGATTAGAAAATGAGTACTGTCGGTACGCGATCTGTGCTGCCTGCACGATCCGTTATGTGCATGTGCGATCCGATATTACTCATTTTCTAATCTAAATCACAGATCGCGTACTGACAAGTACCACTCTCAGGTCTGTACGTTAAATAGGAAGGCAGAGCCAGAAGCCAGTTAGTTTAGCTTAGCATTAAGACTGGAAGCACAGGGAAACAGCTAGCCTGGCTTGTTCCAAAGGTCCCAGTAGGCACAGCATTGAAACAAATCAATCCACACTTATATTTCACACTTTGGGTTTATACGGATTAAGCAAACAAGATATAACTTGATAACTTCTTAATTAGTGCTAGATCGTTCCCCAAATCTTTATGCTAAGCTAAGCTTCATATTTAGCGTACTGATATGAGAGAGGTATCAGTCTCCTCATCTAACTTTCTGCAAAAAAAAAAATGTGTTCCTTTAAATATTTTCTTGTTTCAAAATATTTAACCGATTGTTTATTATAAATATGTTGGTAACTTGCCTTACAAGTAAGCAAACATGTAAAAGAGTGCATATACAGTAGACTCAGCGGGCTGTCACACTCCCATCCTTAACACAATATGGACTGGCAATATTCCCTAAGTGACAATAAGAGAGCAATATATCTAGACTGTGTTGGTCAGCAAAGGGACATGCTAAAACCTGTGCATACAGTAAATACACACAGGCATACCTACACATACATACCAAACACATATTTTATTATAACTTCAGATCATGTAAAGCTGCTGCTCTCAATACTGAAAGGACCCCAGTAATAATTAATTGGGAGACAGAAAGAGAGAGATTGTCTATGCACGTGGGTGTCAGGTTAACACATGGAAAATCAGCACACAACAACAACATGGCATGCACACACTTAAAGGAGCCACCCCCAACATTCACACACACTAACACATTTTACAGATTCTATAGTGAGCAGTTTTAATTTGACTTGACTTCAACAACAACAAAAAACGTATTTTATTACAGGCAGAATGGAAGGTAAGATGGTAAAGTTAGAAATGTAATTTAGAGGTGAGAAGAAAACTGATCTAGTGTCAGCTTGTGATCTATACACTAAAACACACATACCCCACCTTGACAAATAGCTCAATATCAGGGTCCTTGTCCTCCTCGGCTGCAGTATCCGTCATGGTCAAGAAAAACCCGCTCTGCTTGTGTGTTTTGTTTCTACAAGTGTGTAGATGTGTTTGTCTGTGTGTGTGTGTGTGTGTGTGTGTGTGTGTGTGTGTGTATGTGTGTGTGCCGTGTCAGTTTACAGCAGATTCTACTCCAGGTCCATGCGGTGAAGTCCGCTTGGTCCCATACCCGCTCGTTAGAGTGTCAGCTGAGGACGAGTGCCAGTGAGAGAGAGAGAGTGTGTGTGTGTGTGTGTGTGTGTGTGTGTGTGTGTGCGTGTGTGTGTGTGCGTGTGTGTGTGTGCGTGTGCGTGTGCGTGTGCGTGTGCGTGTGTGTGTGCGTGTGTGTGTGCGTGTGTGTGTGTGAGGGGTTCAATTTGTACCCGAGGCCTCAGCAGTGGGGCGTGACAGTGTCAGGCAAAAATAACCCCCTTGGGTGGGGATGGGTGTCATGGAAAGCATTAATGTGGTGAGGGGAGGGGGAGGGCAGAGCAAGTCACCCAAGGGTGCCCTGTCCCTCTCATCTCTTACAGCTCTGATTGACAACACAACTGGGTGACTTTGAATCATCGAGAGTCATCGTCTCCTTCTCAGACTCATCAGCACTCATGTGTTCCATGCTGGGAATTCTCAGCCTGAGTCTGAAGACTAAAACCGTTCCTTTATTATGGGGAACATGGGCACTGTAGTTTATTTTTATTTGATCCCACATACACACCATACTGCTGCTGGAAATACTCGCTAGAGCACCAAATGTATATTATTTCATGGCTGAAAATGGTCCCTAACAAATGCACTACTTCCCTTCTGTTTGGTTAATGTTTTCTAAAAACTACAGTGCCCAGCTGTTTAAGGCAATGATTGAGCATAGAGAATTGTGACCCATTTTAAAGGGAAATTGTATTGCTCAGTTAAAAAAGAATAAATTAAAATTTCAGTACCCTTTCTAATGAAACCAACATTTATAAAGGTTTAAAGCGCTGTAATTAATAACTTTATAATGGTCAATAAATAATTTACAAATGTTTTCTACATCAGTTATATAAACCATCAATAAGAATAACATTTAGGTTGCCAGGTTATGGGAAATCCTCCTCCTTTTTTTAGCTAGCTCTTTAATTACTTAGGAAATCCAAAAGGTTTTCTCAATTTCTAATAAGCCACCAGCAAAAGTTAGCCATCTTATAAATGTTGATAAACCATTTTTAAAAGGTTGTCAGAGTAATCCACTATGTCTGTAGTTGTAAATGTTAATACAGTTGTTTTTAAAGGGATTTTGATCAGAATTAAAATAGTTTGGAACTGCTGTGCTTTGTGCGGCCAACAGAAGACCTCAGTCACTCTTATTCTACTGCAATAACCTCAGCGTGATATTGCTATAATTTATGCGGTTGTAGTTTCAAAGTGTCAAATTTATGATCTCTGTATAACTGTAACTCCAGTGCAACTGGACTTTAGTGTGGAATGTGCCGATTATGTAATAAATTCATGTGCAGTGCAAGTGTTTGGGTGTGGAGGTACAATGTTCAGCATGGATACATAGATACAGGTAGATAGATAGATAGCCCACCAACCAACGCACTTAGCTAAACACACACACACACACACACACACACACACACACACACACACACACACACACACACACACACAACTTAACACAGCTTAATGGCATGGCGTGTACAGAGTGTCACCTTGATAAAACATGGTATCAAGCGCAGCCTATTGATCTGTCAAGAGCCGTGTTGTGTTGTGGTCTTGATCTCATCCCCACCTGTGCTTTGCCAGGTTGTAGTTGATGCTTGAGGGCGTCATTTATCAGTTTAGTCAGTAGCTGTTTATTAAATACCATCCTCCTATTGTAAAATGGCAACAAGTAACACAAACAGGTAATGAATGTACTCCCTTTATGGTCCTTAGCTGAGGCTCTTTGTGCACGTTAATGTATTATATGGAGCTCCACGCTCTTATCTGTATTTTCAGCTTTTCATATATTTTTTCTTGTTTGAGCCTGAAGATTGATACTTGACCTTGGAAACACGTACTGCACTGTGTGTGGTAAATATACAAAATGCAAGGTCCACTTGCTTAATTACTCCCAGAGCTTTTGATCAAATCCCACAGCGTTCCTCAGTGAATGCACACACACACACACACACACACACACACACACACACACACACACACACACACACACACACGAATTCACAAGGCCATCCGACAGCAACCATCCCCAGCTATCCCGGCACTGAGTCAGAACATTCTTGTAAGTTCAACTTGACTTATATTTAGAACCAGAGCAACACACACACACACACACACACACACACACACACACACACACACACACACACACACACACACACACACACACAGAAATGACTAAACGTGATGCCCTATAATATATATAAATAGAAGGGGGTGTGAATGAACAGCACATGGAGGTATAAGGGCCCAAACAATAGCACATTAAGTACAACAATGTCCAACTCTGGATGTAGCACAATGAGATTCCCGTATACACGCCCACACATGCTGTATGACACGTGCACACACACTTTAGGACATACTCAGTGACCTTGCAGACTTGTTCATAAGCAACTGATATGAATGTGATTATGACTGATGTTTTATGAGGCCTACAACTTAGTTCAAAGAAAGGTTGTCAGTTTGAGCATGCAACCTGCACGTCTTTGTGCTTGCAATACATGTGACCACACACATACCATAAAGTGTCACAGAGATTACACTGAACTCAATTTGGAAATCTCCTAATGTAGTAAATCCCCTACCTTAATAAAAAGTTGTACTGTAGGTCCGTCCTTATCAGGCTCTGGCTTCTCCTCAGGTTCCTGCTTCTCAGAGGCTGATGAAGACGATGATGACGAAGATGAGGACCTGCGTGATGAGTTCCCCCTGTCCTCCTCTGCCTGTGGAGACCCCCTCTCCCAATTCATCTCTTTGTTGCTCTCCTCCACCATTGTCATCACCTCTTCCTCTTTCTCCTCCTCCCTATTCAAGTCCTCATTCTCCCCTTTCTCTTCATCTTCGGCATGTGAGGAAGATGAGGAAGATGAGGAGGATGAGGAAGAGGAGGAACTGCCTCTCCTCTCCTCCGTGGGATGGTGAGGTGGTGGGAGAGAAGGGGGAGTCGGTACTCGTCGAGTCCCAGTGTTTTCGTACTCTGCTGTCAGGTCTGAGGGCTCAGCGTATGGCGTCTCGTACGTCAGGTCATATTCACCTGATGACTGAATCTCATTCTCGTACACAGGATCCATTCTGGCTGAAGAGGTCAAGCAGAGACCTGAATGGTTGAGCGTGTCAAGGTGTACAGCAGAGTGACTGTGGTGCCAAAAGTTCCTACCTTATCAAAAAGCACCCCAGGACTTTGGACGGGGAAGGCAGAAAAGCAATGAAAAAAGGACAGTGGTGATCCTTAAAGGAGAACACAGCTTGAATAGACATGGCATCAGTGGTGGAAGGAGTATTGAGATCCTTTACTAAAGTAAAAGTAATACCACACTGTAAAAATACTCTGTTACAAGTAAAAGTCCTGCATTGAAAATGTTACTTAAGTAAAAGTGTGTAAGTAGCTTTAGGAAAATGTACTTACAAGTTACAAGTATTACAAGTAAAAGTACTCAAAGCAGAAAAGTCCTCACATTTTAGAAACTGGAAACAATCCAAATTGGTCTGGGTTTAATCGTCTTGTAGGCCGTTATATTGTTGGGTAGTTTAATTTATAATAAAACATCGTCTTTTATAAATGACATGTGTTTAGTGTGCATACGTCTCAATTTGTAAAGTAACTAGTAACTAAGGCTGTCAGATGAATGTAGTGGCGTGGAAAGTACAATATTTCTCTCTGAAATGTAGTGGAGTAAAAGTAGAAGGTGACATGAAAAGAAAAGACTCAAGCAAAGTACAAGTACCTCAAATTTGTACTTTAGTACAGTACTTGAGTAAATGTACTTGGTTATAATACACCAATCCATGGCATGTTATTGCTATTGACGGAGAGAGCAGTAGCTGGCTATAAGCCCACTGTGTATCTTTTAAAGGACCATCTCCAACAGTTTTAACCAGGATTCGGCAGCAACTTACTGATTTTGATTTAGCATGCAAAGCATTGCAGAGAGCAGAAACTGGCTTTTGTTGCCTTTACACCTGTGTGCAGGGACAGCTCTCGAAACGTGTTGGTGTGTTCAAACCAGGTTCAACATCTGCAATTTTTGATTGTATGACAAAAAGGAGTGGTCAGCTATGTGTGTTAAATCAAACCTGAGGGAGAAACAATAACCACACAGACTTATTGTTTTTGAATGCCTGGCAAATTGCAATACAATGCTGCAATGCAAGTGTGAGAGGTATTGTGTTGAAGCTGGTCATGCATTTTTAATTTAAACTAATTTACCACAATACTGAGTACAAATGTGAGGTAATTGTACTTTCCTTGAGTATTTCCATTTTCTGCTACTTTATACTTCTATTCCACTATATCTCAGAGGGAAATATCGTCCTTTTTACTTTATTTGTCTGACAGCTTTTCAGATTACAGTTTTAAACCCCCTTCCTGTCCAGTGGAAACCACATATCTCTAGCTGTGTTGATTTTAAATTGTTGTAATAAACTGAAGGATATAGTGTTCCTCCTCCTTCTTCTTAAGCGAAATTCTCTATTTTAACTCTTCTGGATCTGCTGGAAAATGCATCGTCACAAAGCGGAAAACAGGGCTGTTTTTCTGAGCTCATGAAAAGTTGACTTTTTAGAGACAAGTGGATCTCACAGGACAGCGATGCTACCAACATATGATGATCTTATAGAATATGATGCATTTCTGTAGATTAACCCACCCAACAGTATATCTGTTCAAATTAGCACAGCCCATCTACAGCAGTAAAATGCAACATACAAATTAATGCAGCAGTAATATTAATCCAAAAACCCATCCATCTTCTTCCGCTTATCCGGTAACGGGTCGCGGGGGTAGCAGCTCCAGCAGGGGACCCCAAACTTCCCTTTCCCGAGCCACATTAACCAGCTCCGACTGGGGGATCCCGAGGCGTTCCCAGGCCAGGTTGGAGATATAATCCCTCCACCTAGTCCTGGGTCTTCCCCGAGGCCTCCTCCCAGCTGGACGTGCCTGGAAAACCTCCCTAGGGAGGCGCCCAGGGGGCATCCTTACCAGATGCCCGAACCACCTCAACTGGCTCCTTTCGACGCGAAGGAGCAGCGGCTCTACTCCGAGCTCCTCACGGATGACTGAGCTTCTCACCCTATCTCTAAGGGAGACGCCAGCCACCCTCCTGAGGAAACCCATTTCGGCCGCTTGTACCCTGGATCTCGTTCTTTCGGTCATGACCCAGCCTTCATGACCATAGGTGAGGGTAGGAACGAAAACTGACCGGTAGATTGAGAGCTTTGCCTTCTGGCTCAGCTCTCTTTTTGTCACAACGGTGCGATAAATTGAGTGTAATACCGCACCCGCTGCGCCGATTCTCCGACCAATCTCCCGCTCCATTGTTCCCTCACTCGCGAACAAGACTCCAAGGTACTTGAACTCCTTCACTTGGGGTAAAGACTCATTCCCTACCTGGAGAAGGCACTCCATCGGTTTCCTGCTGAGAACCATGGCCTCAGATTTAGAGGTGCTGATCCTCATCCCAGCCGCTTCACACTCGGCTGCGAACCGATCCAGTGAGTGCTGAAGGTCACAGGCCGACGATGCCATCAGGACCACATCATCTGCAAAAAGCAGCGATGAGATCCCCAGCTCACCAAACTGCAACCCCTCTCCACCCCGACTACGCCTCGATATCCTGTCCATAAATACTACAAACAGGATTGGTGACAAAGCGCAGCCCTGGCGGAGGCCAACTCTCACCTGAAACGAGTCCGACTTACTGCCGAGAACCCGGACACAGCTCTCGCTTTGGTCGTACAGAGATTGGATGGCCCTGAGAAGGGACCCCCGCACCCCATACTCCCGCAGCACCTCCCACAGTGTCTCCTTCCACCGCCCTATTACCTCCTCAGTTGAGGTCAGCAGCGTCCCATCCTTACTGTACACAGCTTGGATGGTTCCCCGCTTCCCCCTCCTGAGGTGGCGAACGGTTTTCCAGAAGCACCTTGGTGCCGACCGAAAGTCCTTCTCCATGTCTTCTCCGAACTTCTCCCACACCCGCTGCTTTGCCTCTTTCACGGCAGAGGCTGCAGCCCTTCGGGCCCTTCGGTACCTTGCAACTGCCTCCGGAGTCCCCTGGGATAACATATCCCAGAAAGACTCCTTCTTCAGTCGGACGGCTTCCCTGACCACCGGTGTCCACCACGGTGTTCGTGGGTTACCGCCCCTTGAGGCACCTAAGACCCTAAGACCACAGCTCCTCGCCGCAGCTTCAGCAATGGAAACTTTGAACATTGTCCACTCGGGTTCAATGCCCCCAGCCTCCACAGGGATGCACGAAAAGCTCCGCCGGAGGTGTGAGTTGAAAGTCTGTCGGACAGGGGCCTCCTCCAGACGTTCCCAGTTCACCCGCACTACCCATTTGGGTTTACCAGGTCTGTCCAGAGTCTTCCCCCACCCTCTGACCCAACTCACCACCAGATGGTGATCAGTTGACAGCTCTGCCCCTCTCTTCACCCGAGTGTCCAGAACATACGGCCTCAGATCAGATGAAACGATTATAAAATCGATCATTGACCTTTGGCCTAGGGTGCTCTGGTACCAAGTACACTTATGAGCATCCCTATGTTCGAACATGGTGTTCGTTATAGACAATCCATGACTAGCACAGAAGTCCAACAACAAACAACCACTCTGGTTTAGATCAGGGAGGCCGTTCCTCCCAATCACGCCTCTCCATGTGTCTCCATCATTGCCCACGTGCGCGTTGAAGTCCCCCAGCAGAACTATGGAGTCCCCTACTGGAGCCCCATACAGGACTCCATTCAAGGTCTCCAAGAAGGCCGAATACTCCGAGCTCTTGTTTGGTGCATACGCACAAACAACAGTCAGAGTTTTCCCCCCCACAACCCGCAGGCGTAGGGAGGCGACCCTCTCGTCCACCGGGGTAAACTCCAACGTAGCGGCGCTCAGCCGGGGGCTTGTGAGTATCCCCACACCCGCCCGGCGCCTCACACCCTGGGCAACTCCGGAGAAGAAAAGAGTCCAACCCCTATCCAGGAGTATGGTTCCAGAACCGAGACTGTGCGTAGAGGTAAGCCCCACCAGATCCAACTGGTAGCGCTCCACCTCCCGCACAAGTTCCGGTTCCTTCCCCCACAGAGAGGTGACGTTCCACGTCCCCAGAGCCAGCGTCTGCTGCCCGGGTCTGGTCCGTCGAGGCCCCTGACCTTCACTGCCACCCATGTGGCAGCGCACCCGACCCCAGCGGTTCTTCCCACAGGTGGTGGGCCCATGGGTTGGAGAGAGAGGTGCCACGTAGCTTTTTCGGGCTGTGCCCGGCCGGGCTCCGTGGCAAACCCGGCCACCAGGCGCTCGCTGACGGGCCCTCCATCTGGGCCTGGCTCCAGACGGGGGCCCCGGGCTTCCTCCGGGCAGGGTCACATCATCTCTACCTCGTTTTTTCATAGGGTTTTTGAACCATTCTTTGTCTGGCCCCTCACCTGAGACCACTTTGCCTTGGGAGACCCTACCAGGAGCACAAAGCTCCAGACAACACAGCCCTCAGGTTCATAGGGACACACAAACCTCTCCACCACGATAAGGTGATGGTTCCCGGAGAAGTAATCCAAATGTTTTTGGTAATCCAAAAACATCATATTTAATAGTAAAACACTGGGACGGGGAATATTTTACTGCACAATATATACTTTTACTTTTGATACTCTAAGTAGGATTTTGCTGATAATAGCCTACTTAAATACTTTCACTTAAGTAAAGTTTTGAATGCAGGACTTTTACTTGTTGGAGTATTTCTACAGTGTTGTATTAGGATCTGAATACTTTTTCCACCACTATAATACTATATGGATTTCCTAGTTTTTTACGAAAGTAGGCTACAACCATAGGCTACAACAGCTATTATAATGTTGCATTTACTGTAACCACATGATGCATCCAACAAATCTAACGTACATCCATGGTCCCGCCCCCCAAATGAGAACGCTGATTCGCTGCTTGAACTGCCAATTTAGTTAAGGCGTCCGTCAACAGTTACGTCAAGGTTGCCACAACAAGACAGAGGTGCTTCGTTTTAACGTCAAAAACAAAAGCTTTCCGTTTTTAAAACTCATAAAAAAATATTTGTACATGTCATTGGATTTGGATTTATTATTAATTACAGTTGAATTGATATTTCTATTAAAAAAACGTAACTGAAGATGAAAAAAACGTCATTATTTTGTATTATGGTGTGTGGCGTTTCAAAGAAGGATTTATTTTGAAATGCGCAGCCGGAACTTTATGGAAATAATCTTAGCTAGCTCGATAACGTCCCAACGTCTGTGAATTTTGATATAAGAGTTTGAGGAAGTCCAGTGATGATGATGATGATGTTGCCTGGAAAATAGACCGTAAAGGAAAGTTATTCACCGATACTGTCTGGAGGACAAAGTATACCTGTCAGGCCTGTAACAGGTAACTTAATTTAACAGACCGTTAGCATTATGTTAACGCTGTAACATTAACGTTAGTAAGCTAGCTAACGCTTTGCGGACAGCTAACGCTCCCCTGCTAATTTGAAAATACATTTCTTGCGCATTATAGCTAACGTTACATCACCCATTCTTCGTTTGACTTCCGCATTGTCTTCAGTATTTATAAATGCAATTATTATTGACATTTCTTTGGTACTTTCCGTCAAGAATGGCGACTTCGTAGTTGTGGTTATTTATTTGACATGTCATAGCTAATACATCCATGGACAGTTTGGCTGCTCAAGTTTTTCAGCTGAAAGTCAGTTAACGTTACGTCAGTGCCAATTATTTGCCCGAGGTGTGTGTGAGCGTGTGTTACATTTTGTGTATGAGTCAGAGACAGTGGGAAAAATACTAAAAGCTCCAGATTTTGCTCTTAAGCAGTGCAGAAGAAAAACATGTTGCCTGAAGAGTGTGTGTACAAACTTAGAAATCAATATCGTGTGTGTGTGTGTGTGTGTGTGTGTGTGTGTGTGTGTGTGTGTGTGTGCGTGCGCGCGCGCGTGTGTCAATCTAATTTTGTAGCATTTACTTCAATTTCATGCTTCTTTAAGATCACAGCTTGAGATCTTTGCTTTCAGAATTACTTAACTCGCTGAATTCAGTAAGTAAATAAGAAAATGTGATTGAAAGAAGCGAGTGGAAAAGGAAGAGAGTGTTGGCAGTATTACAGTACAGGGCAAATTGTGGGTGAATGTACAGTAAAATAAGCTATTTGCAGTCCTGAAGACATGTTTGATTTTCACTATTAATTTCCCTATTTGTCCTCGTTATTAAAATGCACATTTGATTGGTATTCATGTAACTGTAACACGTATAACTGTGATGGATTGTCTTGCTTCATGGAAACTGTGTTTTTATTCTTTCTTACTGAAGTGTCCTCGAAGAACGGAAATTTACTGAGTTTTTCTACCAGCTTCTAGCTGCTCTTTCTAGCTGACCTCATAGGATGTGTATGGAAAACATGTATTTAGTCTTCTGTAACCGTGTTGTTCTGGTCACAACAGTGTGTTTGTCTTGTAATTGGATGCATATGAAACAGGATGTTGTATGAGAAAACAGGCAGAGGAGGTTACCCAGTATACCCAGTTCCTCCATATACTATTATCAGTTGACCCAGTTTTTGCCTTTGTCCACACAGAAAGTAAATTGACCCCACAAACTCATAGAAAACCCCTTTCTCTTGACAGACGTTAAAGCAAGACGTGACACGCACTAACAATCAGGGAATTAACCTATTACTCATACATCTATAGTAGATTTGTTGTAATTTTCATTTTGCCTACTGGAGCAGCGTGAAGTAACCGCTATAAGTTTCACTTCCTACAAGTAAAAGTCAAGCGCCAAAGAATATATCACTTTCTCTCTATGTGCTTTTGTATGTGAGAATGATGATTGGCAAATGGAATGTAAATGTTTATTGCTGTCTATCTAGCCAGACATTTGTTCTCAGTTCTCTTTTTTTTGTAGCTTTGCCCTGAAAAGCTTGACTGACGGTTTGGACTCTTGCCTAGTGGTATTCAACCAAACAACAGTCCTGTAATGGCGGTTTAGCCATGTGACATTGAAAGTGCACTTTCCACAGCTTGGGTTTCTTGGAAGGGCTGATTCAGTTACAGATTTTTCTCTTCAGAATTTGTTTAGTGCTATCAATCAAAAGTTATAATGGACAAAAAGGTGATAATTCATGGACTGATCAAAAATGATACTTGCTAAACATTAGCATGTTGGCATTGTTTGCATTGTGAGTATGTTAGCATCCTGACATTAGCATTTAGCTCAAAGACTCAATGTACAGCCTCATATAGCCACTAGCATGACTGTAGACTCAGTCTTGTTTTAAGCACACCATGTCTAGTCACATGCAATTGTAGATAACAATTTTCTTTGTTTATCTCAGGATGTTACTTAAAATACTGCTGGGCTTCCTGTGTGGCGTCAGAGCTATGGCCACAGACAACAACGCAGCTCAGCAGGGTCCTCCGCCACTGCTGCTGGTGTCATTCGATGGTTTCCGAGCAGACTACTTGAAGAGGTTCCCCATGCCGAACCTGAAGCTCCTGTACAGTCAAGGGGTCCTGGTGGAGCAGCTCACCAACGTCTTCATCACCAAGACGTTTCCCAACCACTACAGCCTGGTAACCCTGCTGCTTGTGCTTTTTGTGTTGTCAAAGATGATCTGTCAAATAGCAGTATGTGATGCACACCCATCCAGCTGTTTGTCTGATAATATAAACGCTTAATAATGCACTTTCATATGTGGTTTATCAGTCAAGGAAACATGAAAAGTCTGTATAAACTGCTTGGGTCCAACTACATTTTACCAAACTGAACCAATTAAGTCTTATAATATAGTAGGTAATAGAAGATGATAGAATAAACTGAAATAAGCAATATAGTAGCATAACAAAGAGCTACAGCGATCATAACTAGCCATTGTTTTTCCTCTCCAGGTAACAGGGCTGTACGCTGAGTCTCACGGTATTCTGTCCAGTAACATGTACGACCCCGTCAGCCACAAGAACTTCCACGTTGGCGATGGCAATGACACCGACCCGGCGTGGTGGAGTGAGGCGCAGCCCCTCTGGCTCACCGCGCTGGACTCCGGCTACAAAACGGCGGCCATTATGTGGCCCGGCTCTAATGTGGCCATCCGCAACCGCACAGCGTCACACTTCCTTCCATACGACTCTCATGTGACATTCCAGCAACGACTGGGGAACGTGACGAACTTGATGTTGGGAGACGAAAAGGTAGTAAAGTTACTTTAGTAAGCTCAGTGTTTAGTGTATTGTACGTCTCTTTAGTAACAGAGATATTTCACTGTATTTCCACTCGTTTCCACTCCCATTTTGCTCTATCACTGGACTAACTACTTGTTTATGGCACTTTATTGCACAAAGCAGTAACATTTGAGAAGTCTGGAAGGGTTAGTAGCCATTGTCTGACATCTGTACCATCCCCACTATTCCACCAGGAGCAAGGGGTGATGTTCGCAGCTCTCTACTGGGAAGAGCCAGACCGGTCAGGTCACAAATTCGGCCCGGACAACGTCACTGCCATGAGCAGTGTGCTGAAGGAGGTACAGCAATTTGGTTATGCTTAAAAATCTCAGAGTTCACTAGATCCTGACACAAAAAGTTCCTGAAATCTTCTGCTCTGAAGACAAATACATTTGCTGGAAGCAAGCAGTGTTTCCATTAGTCTCTCATGCGTATAATGTGCTTATGCTATGGTCACCTACCACAGAAAGAAAGTACCCAGTTAATTTGTAGACAGTTTAACCTGAAGCTAGGTCATTTTCACCAGTGGCCTAGCAGGTTATATAGTGGAAATTACCTGCAAGTAAATAAAGCCTGTGCATTTATTTCTAACAGTGGTTTAACTGTTGGCCAGAAATTAGTTTGGGTTGTCCTGTTTTACAATTTTTAACAGATACCTAGACGAGAGAATCAGAAACGGTTTTGTTTTTAATGAGCAGCAGTGAGCCAGCATTCATAATGCCATGGCTGGTTACTATTTACACCTGAGCTTTTCCTGCTTGTGACAAGTATGACTGCCCCCAGGTTTTTGAGAATACTTTATGGAGGTCGTATTGTATTGTTGCCTTAATTAATCATGGTCTGTATTCATTTTAGGTATTCACATTTTCAAAAACTAGAATCATCAACGTTTTGACAAATTATGAATAGAAATGGATCTTGGCACAGGACTCTTGGAGCCTGCTGTAACAAAAAAATAACCACACATCTTGTTTGAACAAATACGTATGTGTACGTTTTAATATCAAAAAGAATATCCACTCATCTAGTTAACTCTGAGTAACATGGTAGAGAATTTTGAGTTGACCTGCAGTAGAGTTTCCATCCACATATTTTTATTAAATAACATTATTGAAATAGAAAAGCTTGATGGAAGCAGGAGGTTTTCGTAATATTTCCTCAGTGCAGTTAAGTCTGTGTTCTTGCTTGGCAGATGCTTATTTTGATAAAGATGCAATAAATATGTAAATTTACATACGCTTGGCATGATCTATTGTCTCAGCACATTTGAGGGTTAATTATATTTGGACAGAACTCCTGTCACTTCACATTTGCTTGATGTAAACAGTTATTGATGGCCGTGTCACTTGGTATGTGATCAGGTTGACGACAACATAGGCCTGCTGGTTTCCGAGCTGAAGCGGACCGGCCTCTGGGGTCGCGTCAACATCCTGGTAACCAGTGACCACGGCATGGCTCAGTGCTCGGCTGAGCGCCTCATACAGCTTGACGACTGCCTCCACCCCGACAACTACACACTGGTGGATCTCTCACCTGTCACAGCCCTCATTCCACATAAAGGTAACCAGGTTTACTTCAGCTAACATGAGATAGAAGAGCCTGCATACAAACATAACTACAATAAGTACATCAGTCAAAATTTGAAACTCTTTTCTCTAGTGTTTTTTTTTTTTTTTTTTTTTAGGCCATTGCTCACACAAATGCCTATTTCTGTGCTTTGCAGACCCAGAGGCTATCTTCGCCCTGCTGAGTAAGTGCCACGCCCATATGACAGCCTATTTGAAATCAGCCATCCCTGATAGGCTGCACTACCGGAACAATGAGCGCATCCAGCCAATCATACTAATTGCTGACGAAGGCTGGACTATAGTGCAGCGAGGGAAGCTGCCAAGATGTACGTCTCTTAATTGATTTCTCTATACCGTGATACTGTGATAGCCAGACATTTGGTTAACTACAAAGTCATCTGTAATCGCCTCCACCCACTAGCTCTCATTCTCCCTCCCTCCCTCCCTCCCTCCCTCAGTGGGCGATCACGGCTACGACAACTCCCTGTCCAGCATGCACCCCTTCATGGCAGCGTCGGGGCCCAGCTTTCGTCAGGGTTATCAAATCAGCAGTTTAGAGAGCGTGGACATTTACCCACTCATGTGCCGCCTGCTGTCGGTGCCCCCACAGCCCAACAACGGCACGCTGACCCAGGCTAGGTGCCTGCTGGCTGCTGAGACCTGCTGGGATGCCCCTCTGGTGATCGGCCTGGTGGTGGGCGTCCTACTGGTACTCAGTGCAATCACTGGTAAGTCTGAATGATTGCAACATATGAACATGTGTTAGGTCCATGCAATATATGCCCCAGGGGATAGCATGTTAGATAGAGAATAAAAAGGGGACCCAGGATAGACCACTGGAGAACCAGGGTTTTCAGTAGGGAATCTGGGGATCGACCTCTTCTGGTTTTTCAAGGCAGATACCGATACCGATTATCAGTAGTTATTTAAACCGATTTTTTGAAACAATATGCATATACAGTGAAAATGAAAATCTTTAAGTCAAAATTAAGATTTTGGAATGTTACAAACTCCAACACAAAACGTTTGTTTTAATGCTTAAAGCAATGATTTCATAAATTAGAAACTTTCAACATAATAGACAGTAAAAGATAGTCAGACAGTGTTGTGGGCGGGACATTAAGTCAGACTCAGTGGTGAGTGAAAACAAAGCAGAGGGACAGACACAGCTGTAGTGGAGCCAAAGTAGCGCACTTTTTAATTCATGAACTTTATCAGCGTTATCAGTCAAATGAAACGCTGATGCAGATAATCTGCAAACTGCCAAAAAAAACGTCCCAATAATCGGTCTGTCCCTAGTTTTCAGGATTTTTAGCTAAATCCGTGACATGCCCCGTGTGTCTCCAACCGATCAACAAACTAACAGTACTTGTCTGTCTTCAGTTCTGTTCAGGTTGCTGAGCCAACGGCGCTCGTCAGGCCCCCGGCCCTTCCAGAGGCTACAGGTTGACTACGATGACGACGACGACCCCCTGTTGGAGTAAACCATTCCGAGCCGGTTACGCCACACTAATCTGTGTCACCCGTTTGTGCTCAAAGAGGTAGTTTAAATGTTGCACTTTACTCACAGAGGCCGCTGCCCTAGCTTTCACTCTGGCCTGTGTGTGCGCTGTATGCGTGTTGTTCATGTGCACATACACACACACACGCAGTAGAAAGACCTGTTTTTTTTTTACGTCTATAAATAGTGAATACTGTTGTTGTTACTGACTTTCCCTAATGCTACTGTTACGATAGACTTGAACAGGTGACAAGAAGCCAGTGGTGTGTTTTGTTGTGGAATGTTACTTATTGTGAGGAAATATTTAAGTCCATTTGAGATTAATAATTTAATTCTGGGAAATTTAAAGTTTAAAAAAGACTTTTGTTTAAGATACTGACTTGAGAGATTTATTTTGTATTTTTCTGCAGGAATTGTGTTTATAGAATACTTTATTTTGTCTGTATTCTATTTATTTTTTCTGTATTTGTAGTGTTACATTTTGTCAGAAGAGGGAGCCAGTAGCTCATTTAAGATTCATATGTATTTCACTGAGATCCTGTGTGTCTTGAACAGGAAAGCTTTTAAGATTTTTAAGTTTTGATTGTCTTCCTGTGTGTACTGTTACCATTTTGGTTTGTTTGTTACACTGATACCCGAGTCTGAAGTAAACAGTGCTTTAAATGTCCTTTTATCCATACTTGCATGCTGAAAAACTAAAATTTGACATCTGAATTGATACATTTTTACTGTTGAATTGTAGTTGGATAGGTTAAAATAACTATAAATGCTACAGTAAAGTGAAATGGTGTTTGGAAGAGGATGATTTCTATGAAAATTATTCAGTAAGAAGGTGTGTACGGTATCCCTTCTGTACTTACAGCATGAGTATAAATGATACCAAAGACTATTATTAAGATGCACCAAATGCTCCATGAGATATTTAAGATACATTTCTTTACATTGGGATTTGTATCCTAAAATTAAAGCAATATAATGTTTATTATTAGCATCGGGTAGGACAGTAACTTACTGGATCACCTAGTTTTTGAAAATAGAAGAAACATTTAGGAGTAGGTTTTTACTGATGCCTCTTTTCTTTATGAAAAGACCAAAACCAACAATGAATGTATCTGCAAACAAATTGTGTGTGTGTGTGTGTGTGTGTGTGTGTGTGTGTGTGTGTGTGTGTGTGTGTGTGTGTGTGTGTGTGTGTGTGTGTGTGTGTGTGTGACTATATTCGTGGGGTCCAAAAGCCGGAATACAGTATACTTGTGGGGTCTGCACAGCCTTGTGGGGCCCAAAATGCTGGACCTCACAAGGTTAAAGGGCTGTTTGAGGGTTAAGACTTGGTTTTAGGGTTAGAATTAGGTTATGGTTAGGGTGAGGGTAAGGGTTAAGGTTAGGCATTTAGTTGTGATGGTTAGGGTAAGGGGCTAGGGAATGCATTATGTCAATGGCGGGTCCCCATAAAGATAGTGAAACAAACGTATGTGTGTGTGTGTGTGTGTGTGTGTGTGTGTGTGTATAAAAGCCTGATATATCTTATTCCTCTGCGCCAGAGCACCATTGTTAAAAAGTTATTAAATTATTAAAAACACATCAATGAGCCACACTGGTGCACTGGGTGACATGTTCCTTCACTATAAGTAACATGGGCACTGTAGTTTATATTGACTCAATCCACCATACACCGTCCTGCTGCCCCACATGCTCACTAGAGCACAAGAGCACCAAATGTGTATTCATCCACAGCTAAAAGTAGTCTCCAGCAAATGCACATTTCCTCATTTTTGAGTAATGTTTGCTAAAAACTACAGTGCCCAGCTTTTTCAGGAAATGATTTAGGTTTTTTTTGAGAATGATACAACCTGTTTTTTAAGGTTAACATCTACAGTAGGAACCAATGGTCTCCAGGCTGTGTGCCACAACAGGATAGGGATGGTCTTTTCATATCGAAAGCCTTATCTTTTAATGCAGTGCTGCATGCATGCTTCCAACTATATATGTACTAGTGATATGCACTGTATATAGTGTTCATGCATCTATTCACGTGTGTGTGAGTATGCATTTTGCTGCTGAAACAAGAAGAGGAACAATTCCACACCCAGAAACATCATATTTATGTGTGTTTGTGATTTTAAATGCTGCATGTAAACTGCATCTTTGTACCACTGTATTTGTGTTTGATCCATAAAGTTACTGTTTTGAGTTTTCTAGTTTTGAGAGGTGTAAAAAATGGCACTATGCAAATCCTCCATGGCCTGTATAGAGATTCCTGGGGTTTAATGACTTTTTTTAAAAAATAAAGTTGTTTGAAAATCTGAGTTTTTATGTTGTGATTCAAAAGAATGTAAAAAAAAAAAAAAAAAAAAAAACCTCACATTAAGTGTCCCCAGATGTAAAGGAAAAGCGACACACATTTGAAAAAATTAATTTATATTCCTTTATAATTTTTTTTTCTCCATTGCAGTCACAACATTACAATGTAATAAAATGATAAATATATAAAATCAAACTCAATACTGACGCATATACATTTCTGTATTGTGTTCAAAACCAAGTGAACTGTACATGTTTTCATTTATATCTCTTTTACATCATTTAAAATCTGTCATAATTTCTATGTAGTCATCTGTATTGTAAATCTCTGTCTCTTCACAGATAAATAGACTTTATTTTCAGAAGGTATTGTAACAAAAATAACACATTTCCTAATGCTGGCCACGTAGAGCCATTGAAAATATCATTCAACTCTTTCCCAGAATGCTTTAACACTATTGTAGACACAGAATACACGGACAAACAAGAGATACACAATGTTTCGTCTTGTTTCTCTCCCGTTTCTTTTGTGGTTGGTCAGAAACATTCGGTGAGAATTTGGAAATCCCCCAAAGACCAGAAGATTCCTGAATGGTGTTTTTATGAACTGACGCAGGAGCGGTTTGAACACGGTCGATGGCAGCAGCCATCATTTCTACAGTGAAGACGGGAGACGTCAGCCAGACAGCCCCTGTTTTTATTAGATTCAAAACTTGTGTTCCTCTTTGAACATTTTCTTCCTCAAGTTTGAAATATGTGCTTATGTATTGAACTGTTTGACAATGACATGTAGCTGCATGCTGCAAATATGACCATCATGTCAAGCTATTTAATTCACATTCAAAGGCAAAAATGTCCATTTTAACAAACACAACTCCTAAATTGCTCTTTTACTTATTTTTCCTTAAAGGGTTGGTTTCCAAAAATGACAATATCAGATTTCTCACATATCTAGTGGTACAAAGCCATGTAGATAGGTTTGGTTTGTCAAGGTTTTGAGATATTTGTCTCTGAGATTTCTGCCTCCGCCCGATACAGGAGGTGAATGGAATTTCATCTGTGGAGCTCACAGCATTAAAAATAATACATTCTAATTAAGAAAAGTCAGACGAATTGGGGAAAAAAAACTCTTACTTGCTTTCTTGCTGAGAGTTAGATGAGAAGATTGATACCACTGTCAATAATGTACACTCAATTGGATGCTAGAGGCGGTTATCTTAGCTTAGCATAATGACTGGAAGTAGGGGGAAACGGCTAGCTTGGCTCTGTCCAAAGGTCTAATGCTTGGTTGTGGCTGTCTGGCGAATCATTCCCAAAGCTTCATCCTGCCTACAGATCTAATATCAGTGTGCTTATACTTGAGACAACACGATGGCACAGACTCTTACGAAAACACAGTCTCAGTGAAGCCGTATTTTTCTTCTCTCGTCTTACATTCTGGATATTTATAAAGAACATTTACTATCAGTACATTTGTAAGAGCCATCTAACCAACTCATCGAACATAGATCCAACAGAGGAGGATTACCAGAAAAAGGTATTTACAATCAAAATGCCAACCACGAGAAAATAAAAGGTACTTTTGCACATCGAAATCTCTAAAGCTACTTTTTTTTTTTTCCAAGCTGAAGAACACAGTAGAAAAGCATGACCCCGACAAAATAAAAGCTCATGGTACAGCTTATAGATACATCCACATTAACGTTTAGTTTTGACCCTGCCCTGTGCACCTGAGTCAAACCACTGAAATTCCTCCGACTTAAATTTAAACATTTGTGCCAAAATAAAAAAATAAAAACTCTTCGCTTCTAAAAGAAAAGGATTTCAATTTCAATTCGTTGGACTCAGATCTGGTAGAAACTGGTCTGAGATCAGAAACAGCTTAGTGTATGGCCTCCAGTTCTATGAAACCATGACGAGTAATGATAATTTCACAGCTCTGGACCAAGCAAGTAAACCTTTGGCTAAAAAAAGCATATGAAGCATTACTGACACACACACAGTGCACACACACACACACACAAACACACACACATACACGCAGCCTAACCACTGGCCTCATATGCTTTGCAGACCCTGATAGTGGAACATGTATGTGTTTATACAAAGAACAAAAAGATAACTTTCTGGTGTTACTTTTCACAATCAGATCCACATTCCTTTGTCGGGAGGTTGCATCCATCCTGATTATTCCCTAAAGATGCATTACACTGCCCCCCCTTCCTCCCCTCCCGACCAATTTGAACCCACCAACAGACAAACATGATAGAGAAAAATGTAAATTAAGTCCATAGAAATGACGTGCACGATTACCAAATTATTAGAAACAGTTGCAAAAAGTAAACAAATGGTTTGAAAAAAGTTTGCATTGTTGCACATTAACACTTTACGGTTTGCAAACAAAGAAAAAAAAGGCAATGAAATAAGAACAAGCAACACATTAGAACAGTGATGTGGTATTTTTTTTGTAAAGGTTATCCAAGCCCAGAACCTTTCTGTCTGTAACCTTGCATAGCTGTGAATGTGTAGCCATACAATAACACTGACTGGATTTGTCTATACAGAGTGGGCCTGGCTAAGGCTATGGGTTTTTGGGTGAAGGAAGAAGTTACATTTGTAGCATGCGGACTCAACTGTAGAGTGTGGATCCAAATATGAAGGGTAGTCTGAATTAAAAAACAAAATGGAGATGGTAAGAAGGTATGATACCTGCAGTTGGATAATGAGGCTACAGCCGAGTCTGACTGCCACACATGAATACTTCTGTATAAAGAAGGAACTGTATTTTTTTTGGTTGTGTCAGACCTGATTTGTGTTAAACCTGATCTCTGGTTGGCTGGAGCGCTAGGTGCAAAGGGGCCATGGTTTGGGTCAAAAGGTCAAAGGTCAGTACAAGGGAGAAGCTAGTGGGACAGCTGCTCTGGAGCTCAACGTAAATCTCCCTTTAACAACCCAGAAGCACATACGAAGCTGTGACTCTACATTTTAAGCCTCTGCAGTAACCACTTGTTTTCCTTAGCACGTGTGCCATCAAATCTTAAACATTCATGCAAGAAATTCACGAGCACGATCAGAACAGAAAATGTTTGACTGTATTCTCTAAATGTCACATATTCGTTTTTTTCGTGCTAACACAGTATGCTGTTCTTCGATTTCTGTGCTCTGACACGCTCTAACCCATGCTTAATGTACAGTGAATGTTCACATCCACATTAGAGGAAACCATAAAATTCCTAAAGTCCTAAAGTTTATCTTTAACCATGACTCGGATATCTAAAAAAATAAATAATAGTCCACCTCCAGTTCTGTCGAGCAGATAAGGCATTGTTGCTTTTATGTGTCACTCTCAGAGACAGAAGGTGTTGCTGTTTTTATGTTCACTCTCTACTTGAGGAAACCCAGATTGATTGAATTACACGATTCAATCAATCTGAATGTGAAACACTCGAAACATATTTGGCTAAATTCTTCATTCCACTGTCACCACGACAATACAAAACCCATCCAGCATAATAGCACCATATGAATATTGTTCCCAAATTATAAAGGGGTAAGGGATTATTGGACATTAGTGTGTGATTGTATGTGTGTGTGTGTGTGTGTTCAAGTAGTGAGGTAGGGACACAACCCATATTATACTACCCATGTTAGACTACTTTTCACTGTGTGTACTAAGCATATCTCCCTGCTGTGGAGGAAAACCATGTGTGTGTGTGTGTGTGTGTGTGTGTGTGTGTGTGTGTATGCGTGTTGTGAGCATGTACACTAAGCACATCTCCTTGCGTTGGAGACTTGCATAGCTCTTGCAGGACAGGAAGAGCAGTTGTCCATTTGGACGGAGCCTTTGGCACAGCCTTGGCCGGCAACTGAAGGCAGTACTCAAGATGCACCATAGAATTTAAAGAGACAATCTGCCCTTATTGCACCATAAGTACATGTGTGTTTCATATTTGCACCATATGAAGTAGGATTAGCAACCAATTGACTCCGTAACTTGAGCGCGTTGCACCATATGAACACCGATGCTGCTGCTTCTGTTGCGCGTTTGCACCTTCTGAATTTAGCTTGCAGCAAAGTAACAGATGTTCTCTTTTTTTTTTTTTATCGGCTAGCACCACGGAAAAGTAATGTAAGCTTACTCTTTGTTCACGTTGGTCAAACTTTAAGGGATACGTCAACATTTTTGGTGTTGTAGTCTCCTTTTTCACCTGCCACATTTGGCTGAAAAATGTTTTAAAAATTATTATCATGATTATTTAATCAGTTGATCATTTTTTAGATCAATGGATTCATTATTTAGTCTATTACAGTGGTTGCCAACCAGGGGGTAGAGACGCCAGTAAGGGTCACAAGATAAATCTTAGGGAGAAGAAGAATAGAATAGAATAGAATAGAATAAATCTTTAATGTCCACCAAGGTGGAAATTTTTCTTTGGCTCACCAGACATACATACAATACGTGTAACAAAATAGACAATATGTCTGATTCTGCTGCATCGATTTAGATGTTTGTTTTTTAACTGTCTATTGTGAGTCCAACAATGTTAAAGGAGTGTAAAGCTAAATTGGTAGAGAGTACTCTTTTAGGGGATCACAAGCCAAAAAGACAACCACTGGTCTATAACAGTTAAAAATCCCAAAATAAGGATTCAATATATTCATAATGATAGAAAACAACATATCTCTCTCCCTCCTCTCCAGCCACATTCCCTATTCCTTAGGCCTCTTCATCCATCACCAGATTTAGACTTTCCCTCCTTTCCCCATCACCTGACTGCCCCAGCCATCTACACACCTGTTCCCACTCCCACACCTCATCAGCCTCTCAGTTTATATACTGGCCCAGTTCCATTCATTCCCTGCCAGACCATCAAAGTTGCTTTGTTGTTTCTTGCCATTTGCTTTCAAGCACTGATGGATCTGCTCATTTGATGGCCAATTGTACTCATTGAAAACAAGCTTGCTTTCAACCTTAGTTTCAATGGCCTTTGATAAAAGATTTTTTTTTTCCTACAATTTGACACACCTGCACAAGGAAAAATGAGAGGCAAAAATTGCCCCCCCAAAATGTTGACGTACCCCTTTTTAACAAATGCAATATCTTTCTCGTTCACCTGCTCGATGCTCTTGGAAAGCAGCTATAATAAGAAGCATGTGTGTGTTTGTGTTCATCTTTTGTAACCGCACCATCGGAAATGTCTAATGGCTGGGTTTCGCCTGCTGTACCGCTGACGTGGGACGGGAGAAAAGGTAGGACAGCAAAAACACTTTCACTACCTTGCAAACACTCGCAACACGGTGTTAGGTGGCCCCCTGATGGCGTGTCGACGGGCTGATGACTGATATCTCGCCTAATTTGTTGTCGCCTGCCAATGTAACAGCTTGGATTAAAGGGATAAACAAACCAAAAAAATAAATACTGAGCTCATAGCTCAGCCGTGGGTGGATTTGGAGGAGTTGGTATTGGACTCGTTACAGGAGGAGACAAGTCATTGAGAGGGTTGTGACGATTAAAGTCCAAAACTGTTTTATATCAGCTTCAGTGGCAGCACCCTGTTAGTGTGGGATCAACATGATTTAGAAATCACACACAGGAAAATGTAGTATTAGACATAGACAAAAATAACTGCAAAATGCATTCGCTCTTTCAGTTGAAAATTTGGAGACGATTTCTCATTTTTGTCATTGCCTAGCAAGGTAAACCAACAGAATAACTAAAGAAAATCTAACCCACAGGATAGCAGAAAATGATGGAGATGAACTACTGGAACC
Organism: Sander lucioperca; assembly: GCF_008315115.2. Classification (NCBI taxonomy): domain Eukaryota; kingdom Metazoa; phylum Chordata; class Actinopteri; order Perciformes; family Percidae; genus Sander; species Sander lucioperca. The sequence goes on along the minus strand of NC_050196.1, from coordinate 12,531,422 downwards.
CTAAACAGCATACACATGTAGAAAAACAGTGTGAACAGCATGTACTGCCTTATGTTCCTTCCTGTATTCGCTGATATTTATGATATAACCATACAGCAGACAGTTAACACTTATTCCACTAACATGGGCGTTTATCTATAAGATGATGGTGCCACTGTGTTTTGGATTCTTCTGTTTGACTTTACAATTTTGGAGATGGAAAGAGATTGGCACATTGACTAGTGTACATGTTTAGCAATAAGAACTGTAGCATTAAAATCATCCATCTGTCCTCAGTAGATCTTCAGCTCTAGCTTCATGCTAACACCTAAGCATACAAGGTGTTGAGTGAGAGAAAGGGACTACAACAGACAGGCCTCTTACCAATAAAAATATTTTTTTTAAGTATATGGCCTGTAGATTTGTAATGTTTACAAAACAGCATAACCGATGTAGCTAGTTTTGTTTTGAAGTATATTTCAGACAGGAAATTAATTCTTCCAATGCACATTTTCATTTTGGCACAGTAATCTTTTAGTTGCACATTGGCAGCCATTCAGGAGGTATTGGGTCTTGCTACAACTTCTCATGTTCTCACTTTTAGCGTTAATGTTGCAGCTGTCACATAACACAGTGTATGCTTAATTGTTGGCATGCTTACAGAAATAGTTTGACATTTTGGGAAATATGCTTATTGGCTTTCTGGCTGAGAGTTAGATGAGGATTGATACCAGTAGAGCTGCAAAGATTAATCGATTTAATCGATTAGTTGTCAACTTTTAAATTAATCGCCAACTATTTTGATAATTGATTAGTCGGTTTGAGTAATTTTTTTTTAAGACAAAAGTAAAAATTCTTTGATTCCAGCTTCTTAAATGTGAATATTTTCTAGTTTCTTCTCTCCTCTGTGACAGTAAACTGAATATCTTTGAGTTGTGGACAAAACAAGACATTTGAGGACGTCATCTTGGGCTTTTGGGAAACACAGATCTACATTTTTCACCATTTTCTGACATTTTAGAGACCAAACAACTAATCGATTAATCGAGAAAATAATCAACAGATTAATCGACTATGAAAATAATCGTTAGTTGCAGCCCTAGATACCAGTCTTTCATCTCTCCTTTCTTTAACTTTGAACGTAGACAGGCTAGCATCTAAGCTAAGCTAATCTACTCCTGGCTCTAGCTTCATATTTAGTGTATAGACACAAGAGAGAAAGATCTTCTCATCTAACTCTGGCAAGAAAACGAATATGTATATTTCCCAAAATGTGAAACTATTTCTGTAGCGCAACTTTAACTTTAAGTGAAATTGTTTGAGTGCTCATTAAATACCATACCCTCTCTGTCTCCATCTTTCCCATCATGCTCTGCTACTCTCCCTGGTAACCTTGTCAACCAACCCCCAAAACCGATGTGTCCAACTGCTTTGTCCCCATTCGGCAACAACGTAACGGTACATAAAAAACATCCTTTCTGTACATAGAAAATATATACACTACCTTTTGACAAGACTAACGACAACACGTTCACGAACTCCTTTTATTAAAAGTGACATTTGTTCTTTCTTTGTGTCACTTCTTTTTATTCTACTGAAACCCGTGAAAGTGTGAGCGACGCAACATAAACGGCATGCGGTGGTCAAAGACTCCGAAGTAAAACTGCGCTCCTTTTTCAATATTTTGTTTTTTCTTCACAGCGGAGAGCAAACGTGTGATATTAAATCAATGAGAACAGATGACGAGTGATCAGAGGAGTTAGAAAGATAGAGGAGAGAAAGAGATGGACTCGCGCTGAAGCAGCTTGTTGAGTCATGGCCATGGGACTCACAGGTTGTAGGTGCCCGCAAGGTGTGTGTGTGTGTGTGTGTGTGTGTGTGTGTGTGTGTGTGTGTGTGTGTGTGTGTGTGTGTGTGCGCGCGCGCGTGCGTGTGTGTGCGTGTGCACGCGCGCATAAAATTGTGACAGATTGCTTTTGTGTCTGTGTGCTTACATCAAGTGCGACATTGTGTGGTGTGAGAATGTGTTTCTAAATCTGAACATCCATGTGTACATACATGTCTTTTTTGATGGTGCATATGTGCTTAGCTGTACTGATGTTTGTGTGTGTGTGTGTGTGTGTGTGTGTGTGTGTGTGTGTGTGTGTGTGTGTGTCAGAGTGAGGACTCATACTGCAACAGTTCATACAGCAGGGGTCCGTCACGGTAGCGGATGCCCACAGCGGCCGGCGTTATGTACTGCAGGATGTTTATAGTCCTCCGCAGGCGCCTGTCTACATAGTGGGCGTCCCATGCCGGATAACGCTTCCTGGGCATGTCGATCTTTATCAGTGGGCCCTCTGGCTTGGAGGTGATGGGCGCCGACCTCACCTGGAAGACGGGAAGACACGTCTCGGCCACATCCTCTTCCGTCTGTGACTTGGTCATGTGGGCGGGGGTGGGTGGGGCGGTTGGCGGGGCTGACGGGGGGAGGGGGAGACCCCAGAGCAGCTGGGCGCAGCAGGACGAGGCAGGGCTTGGTTGGAGGTGGGCAGTGGCAGGGTGCAGGAAGCCGTAGTACAACAGCATGACCAGGACACCGCCGGCGAACGTCAGGTAGACGCCGCACAGCGCTGGGACAGCATAGGAGTCAGTCAACACTGGGTCCCTGTAGGCGTACCTGCAGAATGGGGTTCAATTTAATGTGAGTGTGTGTGCGCATGTGCACTTAAGTGTGTGTGCTCTGTGTAGACTAGAGTGCATGTTGTCGCTGTCGGGCGGAAACCTTGTATGTCCAAAATTGTTAATGAAAAAGGCGATTTTGAAAACATTTTATTGAGCTATTGTATACTGTATGTATGTATATACTGCTGTGTTCACTTCATGCAAGATGGAGGCGGAGAGGAGTTATGACTCTTTGCCAACAATTTGAGGATCCAATGGAGTTAAGAGATTTAGTCAAGAGCTCTTTTTAATACTTTTCATTGGTTAAATAGGTGTAAAACCCACAGACAGATGTAAAGGGTGATCAATAGCATTAATTTATGAAAAAAAAATAAAAAAAGACAAAATATGGGGGTATGAGATTTCCGCCCGACAGCGACAGTATACCTACATTCTGTGTTTTAGCCAATTCCTCTCTGCACTGGCTTTTTATCAAGAGTTTGATTTAAAATGTTATTTTACCTCCACCTCTCTTTCTAATTTTGATTAAACATGACATTAGTTGCATCCCGGTTCAAGATGCAAAGAAATGCCAATGTAGCTACCTAACTCACCACAGCCCAGTGAGGATGGTGTTCTCGGCCAACACCACGATGTAGTACGTCACCATTCTGTACCGCGTCCGGCCCTCCTTCACATTAAACCAGCAGAAGATGTAGACGATGCCAACCACCATGTTGAAGAGCACCTCCTCCCACTTGGACATACAGAAGTCGGTGCCTCCGTGCACCACCCAGAAGGCCATGGCGCACCAGTGAACCACTACAAAGATGCCAAAGTAAATGTGGAAGAGGGAGGCGAAGAGGGCAAGCGAGAGGACGCGGGACGAGATGGTGAAGAGGCGCCAGAAGAGGTGCAGCAGCGCCCCGCGGTAGCTCATGCTGCGCTGGTCGTCACGAGAATCTCGCAGCAATTTGTGGTAGGAGGCCAGAACCCAGGCGAGAGACAAGAGGGAGCCGAGGGAGGAGATGCCTACAGAGAGAGTCACAGGAGAGTAACAGGAGGCGAAAAAAAGAACAGAGGCGGATGATGATGTGGATGCATTTTTTTTTTCTCTGAGTGAATCAATCAGAACAAAGTAGAAACGAGGTTCGTGAAACAAAAAGTACATGGGCACAAGATTATTATGAGTCAATGGGGGTGTTTTGTGTAATCATGTGAGCACATCCTTAAGTAAGAAGTAATGTGTGACACGACAGAAGCATTTAGTAATGATGCCTAATCGTATGAGTCTGAAATATGAAGTTATTTTTAATGTCCCAGCTGCTGTGCGCATCCACCCCCTGCACTGCACTAGTCACATATTTGCATTAGAATAGTACAAGTAGAATGTGTCCCAAAACTCCAGAGTGATAGAGATGAATAACACCAGTGGGTGGCCGCCTAGATGATACATTTCATGGATGAATAAGGAAGAGGAGGCTGATGGAGTTTGGCTAGCACATCTCCCTGACACCTGTGATTGTGCTTTCTTTCTAGGACTTCCTGAACAAAAAAAGCACTGTGGAAATCCAAATGCAGCACCATTTGCAGCCACAAATTACTGAGCATGATGTGTGCAAATTGCTAATTACTATGTGTGCAGTTGTGGATTTGTATGTGCTTTGTGGGCTCCATGAAACCATGGCTTTATGTTTGTTAATGTGGCATGTAGCTGTTGTTAGTCTGAAGAACTGAAGTCAGTCCATCCAGTATAGTCCGTGCTCCACCTACACTGCAGCGTCTCTGCTCGGTTCTCCTGGATCATGATGCAGAGCTGCAGGACCAGCTGAGGTGCAGACTCCAGGAAAGTCTCCAGCAGCCGCAGCATGTTGACGTCTGCGTACTCGAACATCATGGCCCAGTACCAGCGGCGCTGGTGCTCCTTCTGCCGACGCGACATGATGCCCAGGTACAGCGTCCTGATGTACCTGCAGGGGGTCAGATGTAAGAGCGCTGATTAATAAAAACACTATACATTTTTTGAGTCTCTTTGTTTTTATCCTCAATGCCATTTTTTGATTATTTTCTTTCTCACTAATTCTGTCTTTTGCCTGCTTGTAACTTTTGTTTTAAAAAGATCACTGATTCTACTACTATCATTAATCCTTCATAAAATAATAATCTGATAGATTAACTTCACCTGATAAACAGCGATGCAAAATGGGTTTGAAACGATTAGTTGATTAATCGATTAGTCGATTGGCAGAAAATGAATTGGCTACTATCGGCTACTGTTTTAATAATCGATCGTTTCAGTCATTTTCTCAAACATTAATACTGAACATTTGCTTTTCGTCATCATATATGATATTTACCTGAATATCTTTTGATTTGGCATGTTTGTTGGATTACAAAAAAGCAATTTTAATATCTTACCTCTATAAATTATAGCCATTGGCTATAGCCAGGGGCCATTTTCACTATTTTCAGGAAAACGATCAACAGATTAATTAATGATAGCAATAGTCAATAGTTGTAGCCCTAATGCACATGGTACAATGACAGATATCTGGATGATTATGAATTGACAAATATCAATATATAGCCCTACTGAACTTATACAAATATTTTTAGGTTGGTCTGATTGTTGATAGAACCTCTTTATGAAAAAACAGCCATGACAAAATTCTGATCCATACATACTGAGTGAATTTCTAGATGTGCAAAACTACAGTACATGTGGGTGGGATGTAGGCAGTGATTGCAATTAAAATACCTAAGGGCACTCACAGAGTGTGTGTGTGTGTGTGTGTGTGTGTGTGTGTGTGTGTGTGTGTGCGTGCGTGCGTGTGCATCTATGTGTATATCTACATGTATGCAAATGTACTCTAACGATATCCTCCTGCTTCCCTGTGAGATGCATTGCTACTATTACACGTTCATCGGTGTCATGGCATGTGTGCATGTGTTCCTACATTATGCATGACTCTGCATGTACGGCTATTACAGCCATCTGGTTTGAAACATACAAGCTTAATTCACAAAACATAAATTATGCACCATCCATAGGAACATGCCTACGTGTGCATGCACACCACTTTATGTTCACATCATGTCTGGCTTAATGCAGATGCTGGGATTGAGCAGGCACGTGGGCTACCAGTCATGGGAGGGCTTCTGGCAAATTAACGATCTAGTGGCACGGTGAGGATAGAGGAAAGTGGACTGTTAACAGGGTTAACTAGTTATGGTCATACAGTATGCTGACAATTTCTAGAATTTTCACTGCATTGTTAATGTTTTTTTCATATTTTCCTTTTGTAGAGATAATACACGTGGGCTTGCTTTGCTGTATGCTATTGACTTGAAGAGTGAAAGTTATCCACCCTGACATCCTGTGTTTTGATGGACACTCTGGGGTGAGGGCCATCCCATATATTCCAACCTATCCTTATTGTCAATTCAATTCAATTTTATATATATTATCAAATCATAACAAGAGTTATCTCAAGACACTTTACAGACAGGATCGGTCTAGACCATACACTATAATTTACAAAGACCCAACAATTCCAGTAATTGTCCTATTCTTCAAATATGTTAATGCTTCTGAACAAACCATTTCAAGCCAAATGAATGGATTATGTAGCTTTACAATAAGATACAAACAGCAAAATGCTGTTTGTCCTTGACTCAGAACAATAAAGGATAAATAACCGGCACAATTTGATTGGCTTTTTTAAAATCTGTAAACAGGAAGTCCTTGCATTTACGTTCAGGTTAGGGATTGAGGCTTTACTGTGCAGCGTGGCAGGCGGCCCTGAGAGCCACTTAATGCCTTAACACGGAGGGATACCAACCATATGTATTGTACTGCATTCAGAAGATCTTACACCCCTCCACCCTACCCCCACCACTCTCACTCCCACTCCTTCTTTTCCCTCTCTGCTTTCGCTCTTTTCTACTCCCCTCCCCCCATTTACACATTGTGTATGTGCAACCTTTTCTTCCCCCTCCTTCTCCTTCCCCACCCCTACTTCACTTCACAGCCTCTCCATCTCTAAGCGATCTGTCTCAATCAGGCTGTACCATTTCCTCAACTACAAACATCCTCACCCCCTCCCCTTCTTCTTCTTCCTTATCTTGCCTCTCCACTTCCTCCAGGTGGGAGAGTCCATTCTGCTGGCTGAGGGGGTGATTACTGGGTGGGGTGCATGGAGGTAGAGTCTATGTGTGTGTCTGTGAGTATGTGTGTGTGTAAGGGTTGATTTAACCCTACAACCACAGAGAGGCCAAAGCAGAGGAGCTGAGTAGCACAGCAGGATGTAAACACACTCACACACACAATCATCACTCTACTCTCCCTGCTGCTCACCCGGCTTGAGGCAAGTGGACACCATTAAGGAGTCTTCTTGGAGAGAGGGGGAGGGAATGAGAGTGAACACTGTCCTTGCATAGAGGGCTAGGAGGCTGGAGACAAGCTAGCACACACAAAAGCCTACAGTTGCAATACAAAGTGTGTGTGTGTGTGTGTGTGTGTGTGTGTGTGCGCATAGGAGCAAAAGGGTCCATGTGTGTTTCTGTTTTTTCCCAGCAGTGCTTTTAGCACTACAATTAGCACCTACCCTTGACCAAGTGTGTGTGTGTGTGTGTGTGTGTGTGTGTGTGTGTGTGTGTGTGTGTGAGAGAGAGAGAGAGAGAGAGAGAGAGAGAGAGAGAGAGAGAGAGAGAGAGAGAGAGAGAGAGAAAGAAAGAGAGAGAAAGAGAGGGAGAGAGGGAGATAGAGAGTGAGATAGAAAGGGAGAGGTGTTGCCAGAAACACAGATGCTTTTCCTCTTTGTACTCTCCATGCATGCTGACTCCCATGAGAAGGGCCATGACACCGTTTTTCCACTGGTCACACACACGCTGACACGGACACATGAGCACACACGCACATGTGCATAACCAAATGTGCACACACACAGCCCTGATTTCTCTGTTCTTCAACTAAAGTAAAGGACTCCGACTGAGACGCTGTCCATGGTGCTGAACATATTTTCAGCACCATGGACAGCGTTTCGGTCGGTCCTTAAAACACGCTGTGGATGTGTCTAATATATTATCTTTAGTTAATATACCAGAGCTATGGAGTGTGAAAGTCACATTCTTTGAAAGTGGGATCACTGTCTCTCTGTCTGTCTTTCTTTCTGTGTCCCTCTCACTGCCGGACTGTCTCTCTTAATATAGGTCTGTCAGTCCCAGATAGTAACTGAAGTGCTGGGGAGGCCTTTCGCTGTTTTTCTCTTACTCTTCCTCTGCCTGTCAGTGTGAAGTGGGCTTAGCTTTCTTCTAGCTACATTGAGTAGACATGCCACTCTACCCATTAGCAACATTAAGTGTGTGTGTAAGAAACATATTGTGTGAAAAAGAGGAAGATTAAATTGAGTTTATTTCATTAACTAATTGAGCCTAATTGTTATAATTGTCATATTAGGCCTACTGGTGTAGCCTATTGTATAGGCTATTGTCCGAATATTTGGATACATTGTATTTTGATGCTTTGACCACATTGTTATTGAAACTTTCATGCCAATAAAGTCCCTTTGAATTAAATTGGGAGATAAAGGGAGGGAGTGTGGTGACAGGTTAGGATCAAGTGTGTGTTGTTGTTTGTGCCCCCCACCCTACCTCCACACTTGTCCCAGCTGGAGGATGTGTATGGTGGCCTGCCACAGCCAGATGGTGGCCAGCTGCAGGCGGTCCCTGCCGGGATAAAGGCACCCCAGCGCCACCGCGCCCCGCTTGGTCAGCCCCTCCACTTCGCCGAGCCCCCCACCGGTGTAGTCCTGCACGAACCAGCGGAAACTCAGAATCTGGACCAGCACAGACGGCACCAGCACGAAGAAGAGAGTGAGGCCGAACCAGAGGTAGTCCTGTCTCTGATAGTAGTCCATCGCCAGGCACAGATCCGTGCCAACGTCCCAGAAGAAGACGAGGAGGGCGAGGATGATCCAGAGGCAGTCCAGCCACAGCTGCTCCCGGGGCGGGCAGTGAGTCTCCCGGATGCCGACCCCTCCGATAGGCTGGCCCCCGCCGAGCAGAGAGCCGAGGCAGGCTGAGCGGCAGCCCCAGTAGCAAGCGGAGGTGCGGCAGCACTGACAGATGTGGATCGCGGCAGAGTCCATCGGCTCCTCGCCGTCAACATCGTACAGCTGGGCGAAACCGCCGCCGCACCCGACACCGGCTTTCCCGCCGTCCGACTGCGCGGCCATGTTCCCCTTCCCGCTCCTGCCCTCCTGCGAAATGCACGACAACCGCACCGTTGTGCTTTCTCGTGGGGCGCGGATACCACGTCACTTCCCAGATACCTGCTGTCCCCTTCCCTCTCGCGCCGCGACGACTGCTGTGTCTCTTTCCCGCTTGGGGCGCGGGGAGCCATCAGCGCCAGCGGCCACGCGACGGCGGCTCCCCTTCTTCCTCGTCCAGTAGAGACACAGCCACCGGGCGCTCGCGAGCAGCAGTGGAATCCTTTCCTGTTCTAGTCCAGCAGCCCTGCATCATCCCGTCCTGCGCGCGCGGTCATCTAGGGCAACGGGAGGCTATGACGTAATGCATCTCCCGCTGTTCTTAAGACGTAGGCTACTGAGAGTGTGGATGCGTGTGTGTGTGTGTGTGTGTGTGTGTGGGCGCGCACCGGACACCAGACTAGTCTCTCAAACCACGACTCGTGCTAATACAAGCCTTCCTGTTCAGTCAACCGGTGGACCCCCGACTCCTGCCTTTCATCCCGACCGCACTCAGGCTGCAGGTACCCGGCATCCGCTGCAGCCTATCCGCTCCTTTCCGCAGCTCCAGCCCTCTGCAGCTCCAGATTCCCCGATCTTCACTTCTCTCTCATACTCCGCCCTCTACCGGATAAGAACCTCAACCCCGAATTCACATCTGCACGCGGGCATGCGCACGTGCACGCGCATTCAAATATTTTTGGTTTTGCAATACTTAGTAGCCTATAGGAGCTGTGAAATCAGTTTCACAAATGAGATTCCCACCGTGTGGCATTCATCACTCCCTCAATCATCATCCTCTTTTCATATTCCCCTCCACCCAATGCTTATTCTGCACTTCCCACCTCTCTCTTTCTCCCTCACACTCTCCATCCACCCACCCCATCATTCCCTACAGTGGGCTTACTGCCCTGTGGCTCTGCCAGCCTAATCAGCCAAAACATAATGTGTGTTTGCAGTGTGTGTGATCCCTGCTTACCTAGCAGGGAGATATAGAGGCGAGGATTTAGGAATGTGAGAAACTGGGATGGACACTGTGTGTGAGAGAAACTAGTAGGGACTGAGGGAGCTGAAAGCTAAGAGGCCGTGGATAGAGAAGAGGGATGGATTTAGGAATTAGAGGAGGGATGAAAAGGGTGATGTGAGAGAAACAGAGAGAGCAAAAGAGAAAAGATTATTCAAGCTGAAGCTGTTCCAAAGCATGACAAGATTGACAGGAAGAATGCATGAGAGGATGACTGGAAGATTTAGGGAAGCCATTTTTGAGGGATGGAGCCACAAAAAAGAGATGAAGAGAGAAGGAAAGATGAGAAAAGCCTGATAAATGGCATGAAGGACAAACAAAAGAAGAAGGGGTGGATTTAGGAGTTTTAAGGAGTAGAAGGGCGGACTAAATAAGGATTTTGTAAGAATGATGAACGATTGTGTGATTCCTCTTGTAAAAATGTATTCAGTAATGTAATTTAATGGAAGTAGAAATACATGCACACACAGACTACATCACAAACGTGCATACTCAGCCACCCTCTCACAAGTGCGCTTACACACACACACACACACACCCTTCATTTATTTTTCCAAAATGCACATATAATCAGAAATATGCAAGCATGCACTGCATATCTCCATGGCACACACACTTGCTCCTCGTTCTCAAAAACACGTTTCTGTGCAAGCACTTGCACTTTCTCTCTATCTCTCTGTCCACTGGAGATTAGCCTCTCTGTTGTCATGACGACTGTAGCTGTGCAGCTTAAAGACAGGGAGAGAGAGTCGATGGTGGTATATATGCCTGTGTGTGTATGTTTGTTTGTCTGTGAGCAAGAGACAATTATAGTGAGTGACATCATTAACACTTGAACTAATGGCTAATTACACCAAATATTTCAAGAATGCAGAGAAATATACCCTGCAGAGGCATATGTATGGTAGATGTTTGACACTACTGTCCACAAATGACTGTATAGCTTTTCATGAATTAAAAAATGTGTCACATCTACACTCCTAGTAAAGAAATTGAAACTTTTCTTCTGTTTTATTGAAAGTATGAGGCTCAATATGCCACAAAAAGCTCTTGATAAACAGTAATGCAAGAAAAAACTTAAAGAATTAATGTATGAAAATAATGTATATGCAATAAAAACAACCCTCTTTTTGTGAAGGTTGCAGTTGCAGTCTCTCCACTATACAATAGTAATCCAAATGAATTATAAAAAAGCCAGAGGACTTGAGATCAAATACTTCCTGCGTGTTGATGATTTGGCCGTGCTGTTCAAGACAAAAGTATGCAGCGGCAGCAGCTCCTGCAAACCTCAAAACATCAGAACAATGATCTTGTTCTGAAATGAATGGAACCAGACAGGCACAAAATGACAGTTTTAATCAAGCAGTGAATGACTGTGAGGACAAAGCGAGATAAGAACACCACAAATATGCAGAAATGTGCCACAAGGGCTTTGTGGAAAAGTCCTGAGTTTCAGTTTATTAACAAACCCTACCAGCCTGTCATCATTCAGAGACTAATTATGGGAGATTAGGGAATTAGGGGAGCACTAACAATGAACAAAATACAACCAAAACACAAGGTTAACTGGAGCTTTATGTGGCTTATTTTATTGAATAGAGATACCACAGTTAAAGATAATGTGAGCACAGTAGGGAGGATAACTGGAGAGGACACAGATTACTTCCAACCGCTAAATAGAGTCTGACAGTGGTGGAAAAGGCATTCCGAATCAGTAGTAATCCCACTATGTAAGTTTTTTTTTTTTTTTTTACAAAAGTAAAAGTAAGTGGGGTTTTCATAGCAATTTTCCTTCCATGTTTTTCCTTTCTTTATTATTTACCTTCACCCCCACTTACATCACAGAAGTATTATCAGCTAAATGTAAAGCCCTGCACACATACACATTTGATTTCACTTATTTTGGCTGATTAGACCTCACACCAGACTGTGCTTAATTGACATCATTAATTGTACCTGCTATGGTGGGACTAATTGAATATTTATCATGAGCTTATTGATTCATGAAGAAGAGACAGTCTTTGAAAAATGTAGATGATAATACATTTTGTGCAGCAGAATATGTGAATGTATACCAAAACCTAGGGATGCAAACAGACTAAAGCTATAAAAAAAATTATTATTATATATATATTATTATATATACTGTATATTCCATGTTCATTTCATTCAGCTCACAGAGGCACTCGTATACCTTTTTTTCAATGGAAAATTGATGTGACGCCATCTAAATGTGTTGGCAGTCTAAGAAATATCATTTCAAGCTGTTAGAGCTCATTTGAAGTCAAAACCAGGGGGGGCTTTGGCATGTTTGGAGTTTATTTGAAGGCACACAAATGCAGATAGTAATAAGTGATCAGCAGAAAGTGAAGAATCTGAGATATCAGTGATCAAACGAGTTGGTTTGGAGTTGACTTAGAGTCAGACAGAGAATTACTGCAGAGCTCACAACAGTTTTTGACAAAAAAAATTCTGACCGTCTTTTCCCTCTGCACCCTGAATGAACTATTTCCTGTTCCAGGGTTTTATGGCTGATTATGAGAAGAGCCACTTAAGTGTTGGTGACTTTCTTGCTCCTTTGGGGAGGAGAATTAGGAATTAGAAACTTAGAACTGCGGCTTGCTCTAAATCGAAAGGACCTTTCATGGTTTGGTGCCAAATTCAATGTGCAGTGCAGCGCTGCAGCAGGTTTTGAATGAGTCGAGACACAAGGGTCCACTCAGGTCAGGAATTTATTATTTATGAAGAGCTACATGGGTTGAATCGGTTGTATTTCAAAGGCACCTAAACACAGTTACTGAGAAGCAAAAGGAACAAGACACTTGCTCCACATCTTAAATGGCTCGTTAGATTTCTGTAAAAGTCAAAACAAGAAAAAAACAATGTATATCTACTGATATTGCCTGAAAATAAAAACATAGAGTAGAGCCTTCGCCTATATACAGAGGCTCAATCCTCGACGCAGTGGTGGCGGGTTCGGTTCCGACCTGCGGCCCTTTCTGCATGTCAGTCCCCCTCTCTCTCATGTCTAAGCTGTCCTATCCAATAAATGCCTAAAATGCCAAAATAAAAAAAAATAAAAATAATCTTTGAAAAAAAAAAAAACCATGGAGGCACTCTATCCTGGCTTTGACTTCTCACTCAGCTCTATGCAGGTGTGGTGTTGGACTGACTCAGAGAGGTTAACACCAAATGTACTTCAGATGTCTAATACTCAGCGTGAGCTAGTAATGAGTAGGAGGCTATACACATGCATCACTCTAGTCTCTGACCTTTCCAGTGTACATCTATATGAAATATATTTTGTGTAAAAGAAAACAAAGAGGTGACAGGGAGTTATATATAAACTGTGTGGAGAAATAATATTAGTCTTCGTTGATGGAACATGAAAAATGTCAGATGCTGTGTCACTGACAGTAATTAGCCGGCAGTTATGACAGACAGTGGTGGGAGTTTGGAGGAGTGAGGCACGCTGCAGCAAACAGTTTCTGAAAGCGATGAAATGTTAGACTCCACAATCTGCTGGGGTGTAAATATTTTTGCACTGCTGATAATTAGTTGGATCTTTTGTACACTGTGGAGCTGAAAGCACGTTTGAGAAGGATGGAGCACATTCACTGTTTGAGTTTTTTTTTGTGAGGCAGTGCGGATGATTTTCTTTGAAGTGCTACTATTATTCTTTTTGGCTTTTTCCCTTTCCTTTATTGTGTTATATATCTTCTTTGTGCATGTTATAGGTTTACCAAGTGAAAAAGCCCAAAGTCCACCCCAAAGGGACTTACCATCTTCCAGAGAAAACACTGTTCACAAACTGCTACTACTACAACAAAAATATGGTGTTTTTTTTTTAATTAAATACAATTATGAACCTGAAAAATGACCATAATATGAGCACTTTAAAAAAAGAATTCTGTTGCTGACTTTGATCTCCGTGTTCCAAATCTTTTTGCGGTGATACATTTTGAGTGACTGCAGTTTATTTCTTTCTTGTTTCTTATAAAATAGTTGCAAGAATGAACCTGGCTGCTATTAATCCACAGATATACTGGGCATTTGTGTTGGTGTGCGACAGAGGAAACCATAGTAGGCTACTTCCTTTCACTCCTCAGTCACAAAGGTCCTTAAGTGAACTTTGTCACCACAGATAAAGTCAAACACTTTGTGGTTTTCATTTCACATCCTGTGACTGACAAAAAGGAAACTGGCTGCACGGAGGGACATTTCTTGTGACAAACTGTTTTTGGCAGAAAAGGACAGACTCTTGCACAATGGCAGAATCTGCCTGTCTCGCCACAATGCATGAATGGGAGGTGAGTTAAAGGAATAATTTGACATTTAGGGAAATACATATTTCCTTTCTTGCTGCGAATTAGATGACAAAACTAATATAACTCTAAATATGAAGCAACATGACAGGAAACTGGTTAGCTTAGCTAGCATAAAGACTGGAGTTAGGCTAGCTGTTTCATAAATTTCCCATCTTTATGCTAAACTAAGCTAACCCGATGCTGTCTCTAGCTTAGCGTAGATTGGCATCAATTTTCTCATCTCTCAGCAAGAAAGCAAACAAATGTATGTCACAAAAATATCAAACTATTCCTCCAAATGAAGCTATATTATTATATCCTGCTTGTCATAAAAAACATAAATGAATAAATAAATTATTTGAATATGTAGTTTCAATTTACATTTGACTAATTCTTGGATTGGCTGGTAGAACAGTGTTTGAATGCAGCAAATACCTTGAATTATTCTTAAAATTTACATTTTATGCTTCTCAGTCCCCAGATTATGAACCGTCACTTCCTGTTTCAGAGAAGTCCAACCCCCTGACGCGTGACATCGACCAGGCTTCAGCCAATTGTATTGTTAGGATGTTGCAGGCCTGTGACGCCCAGATGTTTCAGGAAGAGACAGGAGCCACCTACCAGGTACACGTTATTATGGATCCCACGTAACTTTTAGGCAAGTCCCACCCTACGAAGCAGGCCGATTGGTTGGGGTTAGGCATTGGCCTCGAGTGGTTAAGGTTAGGATAGCTGATTGGTCAGTGGATAGGACCTGAACAAATCAGGTTACGTTACCTAGCGTAAGCATGGACGCCTGGCCAATAGTAGCGTGTGAATGCTATTGAAGGGCGGGTCTTGCCTAGAAGTTGCATGGGTTCAATAATAACCAGGTACAGGTATATGATAAACAATGAGTAGCCTGTTACAAAACTTTATTCTGAAATTTTTCTTTTAAGGAAGTGATTTATTTAAATTGTCATTTTTAGAGGCTTTTGAGTAAACAAGTGGTGGAAACATTGATGGAGGTTGCTAAGAAAGTGGAGCGCATTCTCAAGGTATGTACTCTGTGACTGTCTGTGTTTCTGTTGCTCAGTCAGGTATGTTGTTAAAGCCTGTCTTCTGTTTCTTTTACAGGATCCTCGGGACAGTGTCGTTGTACTGAGTGGTTGTGGAACTTCTGGTCGACTGGCTTTCCTCATCACGGTAAAAGCTGTCCTGAAATGTGATTTAACCCACTGCACGCCAGGAAGCAAACAATTTTTTTCAAGAATGAAAAGTGATGACCTGTGTTGTGTGTTTGTGTTGTTAGTCGACTTTTAACAGAGCGCTGAGGGAGCTGAACCAGAGTTCAGTTTATTCGTACATCATTGCAGGAGGAGACAGGTATGCTGGGTTTTTTGTTACATTGAACAAGAAACATGCTTCAAACATACATGTAACTTTTTAATACACTCTTCCACTTAAAAATAAAAAGGTAAATTGTACGTAATAAAACTAGTTTAGCTTTAGCTTATGGTGGCTAATGTTAGCTATTGTAAGTGTCAGAGACCAAGCAGTAAAGCAATGAGGAAAAACAGGAGTTTGTTGTAAAGTGGGTTTTTATTTACCCAAAGAAATGCAAAAAACAATATAAACTAAGAACTTAATATTTAGGCCTATAAAAGAGGCCAACACAATATAACTTAACCAAAACTAGCAACAACAAAACAAGATATGAACTCACCAAAACTGACCTCCTGAATGAGACAAAAAGGGGACATATATACCGACTTGGCCAAACCAAATTACACACACGGGGAAAACCAAAATGGACATTATTGCAACTAATACAAATAAACCCAACCTAAACCTAAATCCCCCCTCCAGCATGGTAGCCAATGGTACGGCCCAATTGGCAGGCAATAGTATATAACAGTCCTTCACCCTTGGCCCTTTACTGCAAAGGGAAGGACCTCACCACCAGCATGGTAACAAAGACAGAAAATAATGATTAATATAACAGAGAACCTTACAATGTAGAAGAGAGTGCACTCCATTTAAACCATGTAAAGCTAAATGAAATAAATGTGGATTATGAATTAACCAAATAGTGTAATGTGTTTGTTTTGATGCCTGAATTGTTTGCGGTGTGTCTGACTGCACACTAAATTAATATGTGTACTAAACAGCATGGGGTGAAATTGTGTACTATATTACCATTGCTGGCTGTTTTACCCTGTGTGGCCTAGGCCATCACAGTAAGCAAGAAAACCTTTACTACATTACTGAGGCAGTTCCTGATTTTATAATCTTTCTTGTGCTACACTATGTTTTAGCATTTGAACATTTAAAACAATCACAAACATACAACAGTAAACACACCGTGTTTATTAAAATTGTATCTATGACATACTAAACATACTGCAATAATGGCACAAGCAAAGAAGAGTAATAACGTCAGCAAACTAATTCAGTAATATCAGTGATAATCAGAAATATCTAGCTGAAGTTTGCTAACGTTAGCCACCATAAGCTACTGGTCATACCAGACCAAATAAAGCTGTAGCAGCCAAACGCCTGAGTGTAATGAGGTAAACAAGGGCGTGTTTTATGGCTCATGAATTCATCTTTTCATTTGTAAGAGGAAGAATGTGTTATTTCTTCTACTTTTTCTTTCTCTCATTTTCCACAGGGCTCTGTTATCCTCTCAAGAAGCACCTGAAGATGACCCCGAACAAGGCATGCTCAGTCTAAAGAAGGTCAGGGACATTGCGTGTGCGTCTGCGTGTGCACGAAGATGTTTTTTAAAGCAAAACATGCATTTGACCACTTCATGTTTTTGGCGCCCTGCAGGTCTGTGAGGGAAAGAAGCGTGTCTTGTTCATTGGTATTTCCTGTGGACTATCTGTAAGCCACTCTAATTGGCCAGAATCTGAATTCAATGTTGGGACAGAATATTAATTTATGAGTCAGGACCTTGCAAACATGCATATAACTTAAGCTAGCTTGTGTATATTTGATTTTTGGCTGCGTAGGCTCCATTTGTGGCGGGTCAGTTGGACCTCTGCCTGCAGCACCCTGAGGTCTACACTCCTGTACTGGTTGGCTTCAATCCTACACATCAGGCCAGGTGTGTGATTGTGTGTACTTCACTATTATTCCTTCAACATTATGATGTTGGTAAATCGGGGATAATTTTCTATGAAATGTCCATTCTGATTTAAAAGTAAAGCTTATTTAACATCCAAAATAACAATGTGTAGGGATGAGTCCATTCCAGGCTGCACGTTCACATTTCGCAGTGTGGTGCAAAGGATGCAGGAGCTTTCCAAAAGTCAAAAGGCTTTCCTCATCAATCCAGCGGTTGGGGTAAGAACCTCTACTTGTACTCTTGTGTGATTCAAGAGACCAGTGTGTCTATGCTTTGGCCAGTGACTGTGTGTGTGAATGTGTTCAGCCGGAGGCCATCAGTGGCTCCTCCAGGATGAAAGGAGGCAGTGCCACTAAGATTCTCCTGGAGGTTATCCTGTCTGCTGCTCATGCTGCCACCTTCACAAACACACCCATCACTTACAAGTAAGCATGAAAAGGCTTGCTAAATGATCTCAGGCTTTGTCTGCAGTTACCTGAATATCTTGGTGTAGTTGATTTACTTATTCACACATCTGGACAGTATACGCTGACTAGAGAGACTCTAAGATCTTAGAGAGACTCTAAGATTATAATGAAACTCCATCTTACACACTTTAGGTCCTCTAGTCTCCTACTCTGTACTAGGGCTGCTCGATTATGGAAAAAAATCATAATTACAATTATTTTGGTCAATATTGAAATCCCGATTATTTAACACGATTACTCATAGACTTTTGGAAAGATGTTGCTTTTATTGAAATTAAAAATCAGTAAAACAGTTAGACAAAATCAACAGTGAAAAGGGTTAGAACAGTGAAATTTCCCTTTACTACTTTTCCCGTTGTTTTACTTTTTTCCCCACTCAGAACACAAGACAAAATAAGAGTTTTACTTGCAAAACGTAATGTGCAAAATAACTGTTTTTCTCGATTACAATGTTTTTTGATGAATAGCACAGCCCTACTCTGCACCCACAAGTAAAACACAGCAGTTGTTTGCTCCTTTGTGTTTCTTTCCAACAGGGGCATCCTGCAGCACATGAGAGCATACGAGAAAACTCTGGATGTCACTTTTGCTCAGAAAGAGGGGATAGGTGCTCTGTTGGAGGCAGCTGGAAAGAGGTGAAACATCCTGTCTTACACCTTTCACTGTAACCTTGGATTTTATTTAACAAGGCAAACAGACTCATTCTGATTCAGAGCAGCATCCTGGCTCTCTTAAGCTGCCAGTTTGCTAGTGGTTCATCAAAACATCTCACAAATACACTGAAATAAAGAACCCAAAACCCAGTATACCCAAGTGTATTTGTTGCATGGTGGAAATGCATTGAATCTCTCCATTGAATAATGACATCCACTGGTAGAGAAAATGACCATGTTGGCAGCCCACACAGATGCATCTCATTTAACAGACAGTACTGCAGACATTTAAACTATATAAGATGATATAATTTGTGTTTTAAGCAATACAAACTATTCTGCAAAGATTTGATCTATTTGGAACCGAACTATCTGCTACTCTATGTTTCAGTTTGCAGTGTGGTAGGCGTGTGTGTTACCTGGGCTGGGGCTCCCTGGCCACGCTGGGCCTCATTGACGCCAGCGAGTGTATCCCCACGTTTGGAGCAGGTGAGAGGAGTGTGATGCACTCATTAGCAGCAAACAACACGGCTTCATTTGCACCGGAATGAATGAGATTATACTGTGCAAAATCACAAAGTGTGAATACACCAAAACTGTGTGTGTGTGTGTGTGTGTGTGTGTGCGTGCGTGCGTGCGTGCGTGTGTGTGTGTAAGACTACGAAGATGTTCGGGGCTTCATCAGCGGAGGATACAGAGAGCTAAACAACAATGAGGGTCCACTGGTATGTGAAAGGAAACAATGGAATAACATCTATTTAAACAAAAGAGAAAAAATTAGAATGAATGAGCAAGTAAATCTTGTTAACAAAGTACAATGCCACTGTACAGGAGATTGAACATTTTTCTGAACTACACTCGTGCTGTCAGTACAGTACACGCTGACACCAAAGATGGAGATTTCTGTTCCGGCTTGTCTATGGGTGTTCAACAAGTCTGAGAAATCCTTAGAAGGCCTTACAAAATATGAATATGACTGAAATCCAGTAAAATCCAATTAAGTGAAATCCAGCTCTTATTTTGCAGCATGTAATGACACATCTGTCTCTGCTGTGTCTGACTTGTAGATTAACCCAGAGCAGGATTAACAAGAAATACATCCTGTACCTGCTTTATGAAACCCAGTAGGACTTGTCTGTTTTCAATTAATCTGCTTTAATCTTTTGATTATACTGCTGGGTGGTCTTCATTCAGTCAAGGGCTACTACTTGGATTTGCAAGTGCTATTGATATCCACTTTGTGGATTGAGATTTTTTTTTTTAAATGTATTATTATTATTATTATTATTATTATTTACTGTTTTAAAAGTTATAATGTTTAAGATTTCAATTCTGGTTGATTTGACAACACGTGGTAATGCTGAGAACTTCTTAATAATACTCCCAGAGTTCAATTTGTATGTGCATGTGTCATTTCCTGTGAATCCATTGTGCATGTGCACACTATTTCAGCACAGGAATGGCGGACTCCGCCACTGACGATGCAATCTATGTTACATAAAGGAAACAAATGATGCCAGCCATAAAAAGCTTTAAAAAGTGGGTTTAATATGAAAATATTGATAATTTTAACTTTAAAGCCCTATAATTCAACATTTTCTTCTCTTGACAACATTAATATCCATGACTCAAGAACTAACAATCAAAGATAAAGTTTTGTATTTCAACACAGGAGGTTAACAACTGCTACAAAAACTACTGTACACGTTCCAAAAATACATGGTGTATACTTTAAGGAGATTTTTAGACATATAATGTTTCTACTTTCCTTTAGGGTCCTGACTTTTGCATAGCACATGAGGATTTTTTGCATCTAGTTTTGCCCTTTTTCAATGACCAGGACATCGTTCTTCTTATCTACACACACTCCGGTGAGATATCTTTCTCGTGTTTGGATTCTGTCCCAAATCAACACGTGGGTCTTGACGGCTTCTCTCCACAGACGATGTCAGTGAAGTGGCAAAGTTGGCGCGCAGAGTGAGAGAAAAGACGTCCAACCTCCACGCTGTTTATCACCGGGTTGATGGAGACAATGAAGCTGCTGTACAACAAGTATCTATCTGTCTATCTCTCTGTCTGTCCGTCTGTCCATTCATCCATCTAATAAAGTCTGCATGTTTTGTTTTTTTTGCAGGAGGACATCAATAAGCTGTGTTTATCCTCATTAGAAATCACTTGGTCATCACCTGCTTCAGGGATCTTAGCACACCTGGTACAGCACACACACACACACACACACACACACACACACACACACACACACGGACACACACATTGATTCGGTGACTCATTGGAGCATGATAAATAACTGTTTTTCCTCATTTACTCCATTTTTCTTTGTCCCCCACCCTCCACTAATGCAGTCTTTATCGATTTTCAGTTTTTCTTAATCCTCATGTTCTATAGGTCTTATTTTAGATGACAGGTTATTATTATTTGTGTATGCATTGTTTCCTTTCAGTCTAGATTATGTAAATGCAGAGAAGATGAAAAAATCAATTCTGCCTCTCTCTCAGCAGTGGGAGCTGTCCACTAAGCTGCTGCTGAACGCTGTGAGCACCGGCGCTCACGTCTTAAAGGGGAAGATTTACCAGAACTACATGATCGACGTGCAGGTCACCAACAGCAAACTCTACTGCAGAGCCGCACGTTTACTCCAGGTATATGCAATGACACCATTCATGTGCGATCAACAGGATTTAAACCTGACAACTCCACCAAAATAAAATGCTTTTTGGGCCCCTTTTGCCTCTGTGTTCCCATTTAGGACAGTGCACGCACAGCACAAAAATGATGACAGCTTAATTATATATTTTGCAAAGAGACCTATTATGAATACTGTCTGACCACAGGTTTTCTGTGTGTCAGTCTGTTTGTGGTAATGTGATGACACAGCGTTATATTGTGCTCTCATGGTGCGTTTTCCTAAATAAACTGAAACAATTCAGGTTTTAGATTTCCATTTTGACCCACGTTCCCTCCCAAAGATAGAGCCACGAGATTATGTAATAATGCAGGACATGTCTCGATTGATATTGTTATTTAGTGGTGCAAAAAAGTAATCCCAGACAGAAGAATCAGTAGATTTTGGTGCTAAATTAGAGCTGTCTCCTTCCAGAAAATGTCTGGCTGTCCTGAGTCCCAATGTGAGGAAGCTCTCCTGAAGACCATCTACCGTGTGGACAAGCTGACGGCGGACATTACGTCCTCCGACATTGCCACACACACGCGCACTGCCAGAAACAGGACCAAGGTGAGGAGACTGTAGGGTGCATGAAGCACTGGAGGAATGTATGGTGGTGGCTGGCTGTATTATATGTTTTCTCTCTGTGTGAAGGTGGTCCCTCTGGCTTTGGTCTGTTTGCTGACCGGTTGCTCTCTCATGGAGGCAGAGACTCATTTGGAGCAACAGCCAATCGTAAGGGAGGCTGTGGAGGCGTGCCTGTCATAATTGACATGGCATGATGTCATCGTCAAGTCCCTACACAAATACACTTCATTCATGTATTCAATCAATCCTCTATTTTCCCTCTACAGAGAGGTGACAGGTCAGCAGATCAACTGATCACTACTATATTTAGTGTAATTATTAATTAAAGGTCATGCTTTGTTGGTTCTTGCTTTGATTATGAGCTAATATTGACTACACTGAAAATAGTTTGGATTTTGTCACCTGCACCATGCAACACCATGTTATAACACTAAGGGGCAGACTTGACACCTCAACACAAGCATAATAACCTGCAAATGTACTGTCAATTTCTACTGTTCTTAGAAGAGACAGTGTTTTGAAAAAAGTTGTTTTAAATATGTAGATAAAAGATGTTAGAATATAGTGTGCGCAATAAAATCAGGAAAATATAGTAATAAATATTCAATTTTATGCACCTTTTTCAGTGATCAGCAAACACAAAAATCTGTGTTTTCCTGATTGTTTATATAATAATCAGACAAATACAGTGCATTGCATAACTGAATTATGTTATAAACTGTTTAAAATGTATACTGGAGTGATGTTTATTGTTTCACTGACATTTTCACCCTGTGTGCTGTAACAGTTTCCTGCAGGTGCAGACCGTGTTGGTCCATGTGATGTAAATCAGCCTCAATCCCTCTGTGGCTGAACACACACACACACACACACACACACACACACACACACACACACACACAGGTGCTGGATTAGCATGACGTGTGTGTGAATCTTGAGAGCAGTTGAGCAGCTTTGGAAACCTTTGGAGCAGAGCCAAATGCGCTAGGGAAGAGCACAGAGCACATTAGATCTGGAAGTATAAGCACATCATTCTTAGTGCTTATACAGTACAAGGACTGCCACTGAACCATTTGATAGTCAATGCAGTATACTGCTCTGGAATTCACTTGAAGTTAACACGAAGCATGCAGTGCTCCAATTAGGAAAAGAACACAAGAATCCCCTTCCTTTTTTATTTATTTTTTATTTAGTCATTATGTTTGTGTATTCATTTGCTCTAGGTACATGATGTTTACTTTGTGATGTCACAGACTGACTGACGGACAGCCAAACCAATAACAGCATAGGCACACACACACACACACACACACCCTCTGTGTACCACAAACAGGAGGATTTTGTAAAACTATGCAATAAGAGATGCACGTTTTGCCTCGTTCAAACTGTCCTGAACACACACAGAATATCTCCGCTTTAAACCTGGAGCCCAGCTCACTCACCTAGGGTTAAACGAGAGAAGTTAAAACGAGAGAAAATTGCCCTTAGGGGTTTTTAAAAGTATATTTTCCAGCATTTTAAAGAGCAGCTTTGATCCATTCCAGTCTCCTTAACAGGCTCTCTGATTCTGCTGGAGAGCCACTAACAGAGGGAGGGTGTCAGGAAACAAAAGACGGACACTTAACCATGATCTCCCCCTCCGTTTCTGTTGATCTACCTTCGTATAACCATGGATACAGTAAGGCATCAGTAACACGCTTCAAGCTGTTGTTCCACACGGCTGGTTATGCAAACCCCACCTGAGTCTACAGCATGTTACACACACTAAGAAACGCTCTTATATTTAAGCAGCAGAGAAAGGTTTACATCAACCTGAAAATCAGACTCGGCCTCAGTTATGCTCAGTGTGCTTCGTTGTGAACGTTTTGTAACTGGGAAAGAAAACTTACGCAAAATAAATGATCACAGTAATTGGACTACATAAATATGAGGTACAGTTTACACTTTAGCATGTTTAAAGGGAAACACATTATGAATGTCAAAAATTCAAATCATATACATTAAAGCTACTGAAATACTGTTTGTGATTCTGAATAAAATCAGTCATTTTTTAAATGGACAGTAATCCAAAAAGAAATTAAAAGTATAGCTCAAGCACCAGGTTAGCTGCTTCCCCCTGCTCCCTGTCTTTGTGCTAAGCTAAGCTAACTGTCGTCTCTTGGCTTTAGCTTCATATTTAGCATACAGACACGAGTGGTATTGATCCTCTCGTCTAACTCTCAGCAAAACATTTTCCCAAAATGTCAAACTATTCCTTTAAGGTAATCCGTTTACATCACAGAAGGTTATAAGATTAAAACAGAGGGCTTTTTTTTTTTTTTTTTACAGACTACAGATTTAAGCAGCTAGTTATGTAATATCTTGGAGATTACCTCCCAAACCCCTGAGAATACAGACTTAATAAGATGAGCCCAAAAAAATAGACAAAGAATTAAACTGATTCACGAACCAAGTATCAATACACTGGGTCTGTCACACTATTGAAACAGGCAATAAATAGATCAGATATCTCTGAGGTACTTGGTATATTAATGGCTATATGATTCAATAAATCATTAAACCTGTAGTCCACTACACAAAAAATCAAGTTTACATCATACACCCAGGGGTGTCAAAAATATTTCAAAAATATACCTTATTCAGACACGTACAGAAATAAACATATCCCTTCGTACATCCAGTTAACTTACAAAATATACAAATATAATTCATATAATTAAATAGGATAATATGGTGGTTTCAAGTTTCAATATTCTACATCGGATCTGGAGTGATAAAGTGCTTCAAGTGTTCAAGTTTCTGTTTGCAGTTTTTTTTGTTTTTACCTACATAACTCTATCCATGGAGTCACTGACAGAGCAAGGGTTTATGGGAGTCTGTGACCATAAGTTTGGTTTCCGTGTGAGTTAAAAGTCAATTCAATTCAACGTCACACTCTTTGGGTTTGGACCGTTTGACCCTGCCCGGCGAGCGGCTCCTCCTCTGGCCACATACACAAGCAGCCCTTTTGGGCACTTCTATGGAGCTGACAAGGTTATGGGGTGACTCTGTGCCAATGTCCTCCAAAGAGCCGGGCTGGGACTCCACAGAGGTCCTGGTGAACTGATGGAAGAGAGCACCGTTCTCCCTTTTGTCCACCTCTCCATCCTCCTCCTCCTCTTCCTCTGGTTTGAATTCTTCAACAGCATCATCCGCCTCATCTCCATCTTCTCCACCCTCTCTCCCCTCCTCGTCTTCTGTGGCTCCGGCCCCCTCACGCCCTGATTCCGCCACGCTGGTGTTGCTTGGACGTTTGCTGTCGGTGTCCGATTCTTCGGCGTCGGCCTCCTCTCCCTCGGTCACAGTCACCCCCTGGCCCTGAGGGACAAACAAGATAACAAGACATTAACTCTGTGTAGTTGTAATTAACTAAACTAGGTAGTACTAAGGCAGCTAAGTGTTAATAATTACAGCTACATGTTTGTTGTACAGCAAAAGTAGACTGCAATGCAAAGACTGACAATAACAGTAGTCGTCCATCGGTGGAAGCGCTGTGTTGCTGCGGAACGAAACAGATTTGTTCAGTGCATCTAATTGGATAGCGAGCTTATCTTTTCCCACAGGGTTAGAATTAGTGGCTGCAGTAGGTCAGATTCCTTTTATAAAGTGCAGTAGACTTGAACTCGGTGTCCATGTTCAGGTACTCAGGGTTTAAAAATGGGTGGTGCTCAATTTGGTACTCATAACTAGAATGTCAGTTCAGGAACACTTATGTGATCCAACTGACTTTAAAAGAATTAAAAGACCAAAAAATTGTTGTTGCGTCGTTAAGCAGACGTGGATGTATAATAAGAAGTCAAGTGGCGCATGAAGCCATCACGGAGCCAAAAAAAAATACCTGAATGATCGGCGCTGCTGAGCCGGCTATTTTCGGTTCAGCACTCCACTAACTTGAATGGGGATTAAATGGTTTAATTGTGCGGCTCTTCTAGACTTTTTGAATGTTATCGGACCGAATGTATAAAATTCTGATAGTGAAACGAGTCATCTTGCAGGGGTTGTGACGCTCAAAATACATGTATGTATCTACTGACTTAAAACTGTCTCTTTCGCCATGTCTATGGTAAAAGGTCTTTTTGGACCAGAGGGTTTAGGGTTTTTGGTTAATAAAGAAATATATAAAATGTATTTAATATCCATATATACGGTGTTATAGTATCAATTATTCATTATCTGTCTATACACCAGATACAAATGCTTCACAGATGGAATTTTTGTTCTTTCTTTAATGTCGCTATATCTGATTACATCTGCTTTATGCGTTGAAATGCTAATAAGGGGGTTAAAGAAAGGGGTTTAACTAAAGTGCTCGTGGAAAACGATGTGTGTGCTATACTATGGCAAGAACAAAAGGTGAAAATTGAGCTAGAAAACTGACAGTTTGGGTAATACTTTTCTAATTGAATACATTTATTTTGCATTTAATTCATCCTACCTTTGATGAGGTTCTTTCCTCCTCCGATGCCTCGTCTGCTGGCTCTTCACTCTCTCCTTCCTTTTCGTCTTCATGTGACTCCCCCTCTCCGGCAGCATCATCCCCTTCTGCCGAAGCGCTGACGTTACCCTCCACAAACTCCTCCAGCGGCGTGGATTCTTCATTTTTTGCAGCACTGTCATCCTCCGTTTCCCCAGAATCCTCATCTTCTCCGCTTTCCTTGCCTGTCACTTCTTCCTTTACTTCTTCTTCTTCTTCTCCTTCCTTTCCTTCTTCTTCTCCTTCCTTTTCTTCATCTTCTTCCTTAAATTCAGACACCTCACACTCTTCCACCTCGGCTTCCTCCTCCTCACCCTCGACATTTTCAGTGGTCTCTCCTTCACCCGCTGTTGCCTCTTTTACCGTCTCCTTGTCACTCT
The DNA here is from genome assembly GCF_008315115.2 of Sander lucioperca. Lineage (NCBI taxonomy): Eukaryota > Metazoa > Chordata > Actinopteri > Perciformes > Percidae > Sander > Sander lucioperca. The sequence continues at coordinate 12,504,825 of NC_050196.1, read as the reverse complement.
CCTCCTCCTCTTTCTCGGTTGCTGTCTCTCCGTCATTGCCCCCTGGCTCCTCTTCATCCTCTGCGTTCTCCCCCTCTTCCTCCCCTGCTCTCTCTTCATCATCTCCTGTCTCATCCTCAGCTGCGTTGTCGCTGGTTTCCTCAGCAGCCTCTCCTGCTGTTTCCTCCTCTCCCTCTTCTGCTTTGTCGCTCTCCTCCTCATTTCTGGCACACTGGCATTGGCATTCTGCCTCTTCCTCTTCCACTCCGTTTCCTGATGTCTCCTCTTCCCCAGTTTCCTCACCACCTGTTTCTTTCTCTTCCTGATCCTCAACACCTGCAATACTTTCCTCCTTTTCAGCTTCTTCCTCCTCATCATCTCCTGCCTCACCCCCATCTTCTTCTTCTTTCCCTATTTCCTCATCTTCCTCTGGGATCGTCTCCTCTAAAACAACATCAGCTTTAATATCCTCTTTAGTTTCCTCCTCCTCTTCTTCCTCCTGCACTACCTCTAAATTCCTCCCCTCCTCGTCTGCTACCTCGCTATCACCTTCCACCTCTGCAGATTGCGACACAACTGCAGGCACAGGCGATGGGGTTTTCTTCAGCTGCAGAATCTTAAGGAGGTCAAACTCCATCATCACTGGTGCTTCGGCTGCAAGCGGGTTAGCTTTGAGAGGCCGGGCAGCCATTTTCTTGCGAACACAAGCGTCGCAGGGGCAGAACTCGTCATCGCTTCGCTGGTCGCTGAACTCAGCCGTCATCTCTCCATCGCTCAGGCAATCAGCGGTTTTTACTGACTGGTTCTTCATGACCTGAAACATAAATCAAACATTATCTTTCTGCCTTTGAAGCAGCAGCATCTTGTATGTTGTAAAGAGGATTTGGTGACATTACCTTCAATATTTGACGCCTCTTCTCTGTTACGGTGGACTCCCTGGAGAGGTTCGCACTTTGCGGCGGCCGGGGCAACTTCCCCCCTCTGCCGGCGCGACTCTGAATCTTCCTCACCTCGCGCTGGATGCTGCTCTGGATGCGTCTGCTCACCTCTTCCCTCAGCTCGCCGATCATGGTGTCCAACATGAGGCTGTCGTCCAGGTCCCAACGAACTTTGAACTCCGCCATGGCGTCAATGTAGTGGTCCATGAACTGTTTCTCCAGTTTCTTCAGAAGGTGCAGGACCCACACCGGATCAGGGTCTTGGGATAGTCGTTTTGACAATGGTGCTCGCAGGACAGTCGGGGGCGTGCCTGAGCTGCCTGAGTCCTCCGCCGTCTCGTGTTCGTTATCGGTGGGGGATTTGGAGCTGTCGTTGGCAGAGCTCTTGTCCGATGACGAGGGATTCTCAGTGGCTTTTGGGCTGTCCAGACTTGGACTTTGTTCTTCACTCTGTACCTCTTCCTCTGCAACGTCTGTCTCCTCTGGTTCTGCCTCAGTTTCCTTGAGTTCTGCCTCTGCATTTCCTTCCTCTTCCTCTTCTACAACGTCTGTCTCCTCTGGTTCTGCCTCAGTTTCCTTGAGCTCTGCCTCTGCATTTCCTTCCTCTTCCTCTTCTACAATGTCTGTCTCCTCTGGTTCTGCCTCAGTTTTCTTGTGTTCTGCCTCTGCATTTCCTTCCTCTGCCTCTTCTCCAACCTTCTCCGCTCCCCCCTCCTCCTCCTCATGTAAAGAGGACTCTTTTGTTTTGTTTTGATTTGTTTCATCTCCACCTTGAGTTCCATTCTCCTTCCCTGATCCGCCAGAGCCACTGCTCATTCCCACCCCAGATGAGGACCTCGGTGGAGTCACCTGCTCTGTGCCAACGTCCTTGCCCTCCTTGGTTTCAATGTCCCTGGGTGAAGTGAGCCAGAGAGACTGAAGGATGGCCATAATGTCCTCATACTGCTGGTTGTGGTCCTTCTGTTGGTCAAAGCCAGGGGTCACTTTAGGCTCAATGAGCTGGAGCTGGGCCAAACAGTCCAGAAACCCCCTGGCTGATGTGCTCAGTCTACGACCATAAACTGGAGACACCTACAGATGACAGCAGAGAAGACGGATTATGTACATTCATACAATCGATTGTATATCCTGGTAAATTAGGGATTCTTAAAAAACTGTACAAGAGTCTATTCATTTTAAGCTGTTTCTCTTACTAAGCTTTTCCCTTTCTGAATTACCTCTTTAGGCTTCTAAAATTATTCAAATACAACAAAAATGTCAAACATTCTCTGTTCCAGCTTCCAAAATGGAAGATTTGCTGCTTTTCCCTGTTATACAATGGTAATTTCAATATTTTTTTGGTTTTAGATTATTGCTTTGACAAAAAGACATTTTATGACTAAACGGATTGATTATTTGATAAAATGCACATTAAACATATTGCAAATAGCTGTTAGATGCAGCCTTAACAGTTTCATCTTAAAGACTCAGAAATGAAGCAACAAATGAAGAGAACTGAAGAAATTAAGTCTGAACCTTAATTGCTTTTTGTGCTTATTCCATGTTATACAATCACATACACAACGAATCAGTTACATAAAGTCATTGGCTTACCTCAGGCATGCTCTGACATCGACCCGGAGAGGAGCTCAGAAGAACTTTCATCACTGCAACTGAAGAATGCCAACTCTTGGGCAGAGCGTCACTGCTTGACAACAGAGTTTTTGGGCGAGTCCCCACTGCATCACCACCAACTGGAGCTGGATCTGAACTCTTCTCCTCCTCTGCTGCATCACATTCAGCCTCCTCCTCTTTCTGTTCTTCCTCGTCAGCCTCAACATCCTCCTCCTTGTCTTCCACTTTCCCCACTTCTGGACTTCCCTCCTCCTTTGCTTCCTCTTCTCCAGGTTTCTCTTCCTCCACCTTCTCCTGCTCCTCCTCATTCAGCCCATCACCAAGTGCGAGCATGCAGCTGTTAGCGGGAATGTTCCGCAGCCAGTCACTGACAACCTCATTGGGGGAAGCGTTAGGCAGACAGGCAGGTGACAGTTCCAGTTCCTCGTGATCCGTCTGGTTCCTGCTCCTCTGAGACTTTTTACTCCTGGACTTGTCACTGGTTTTACTGGCCTTCGACTGTTGGCTGTTTGGACGTACAGCAGCAGCAGCAGCCATGGTTTTCTTCAGCATGTCAGCAGCAGACATAGAGTGATGCAGAGTGCTCCCACTAGATGTCTCCACTTTGCTGCTTGGTCTGGAATTGGATTTAATCTCCTTTGATGCTTTCATTTTTGAGCCTGAGTGAGCTGAAGCTGCCGAATCAGGCCTGAGGCTATGGGGACTCTTGGATTGGACACTCGCCGCCTTATTGTCTGCGATATCTTCTTCCCCTTCGGCCTTACTAGCTGGTCTACTGATGGCCTGAGTTGCAGTGTGATTATCTCCTGAATCTCCAGCTACATTGGCATTTTCAGCGCTAGCATTTGCAGGGGATTTGCTCCGAGCTTTAGCACTTGCTGCTGACATTGCAGATGATGTCCTGTTGTCATTGGCGTCCATTTTGCTAGCTTTTGTCGTCGAAGCTGACTTCAAACTTGCTGTTTCAAGGTCATTTCCTGCTTTGGTTGGGCTGGCACTAGTGTGTTGCTTTGGCTTACTGTCAAGCATTCGAGGTGCTTTGACGCCACAGCTACAAGAAGACTTGTGAGACCTGCTGCTTTTGGCTGACAATGCACTGGCTCCTCTCTCTGTTGTTTGCTCCCCACCTTCTTCACCTTTATCCCTGCTCCCCCCTGTTGTTTTAATAGTAGGGATATCAACTGCTGGATGATTGTGAGTGCTTTTACTGTTGGACATTTGAGACATGATGGACCCCGTTCCCCCCCTTTCTTCCTTCAAAGCGGACTGTTCTGAGCTTTTGGGGGCATGGGGAGTAACTGTCTTCACTCTGTCCTTTTCCCCAGTATTTGTGTGAAAAGAAACACAGGACTTGCCACTGTCTGAGTCGGCTATTTCCTGGTCTTCTGGCAACCCAAGAGAGACTGAGCCTGATGAGTTTCGACTCAGTGGTTGCTCAGTGCCTCCTGATTCTCTCCTCTGCCTTCTGCTTGAGGACGACAGGATGCTGGCGGCCCGCTCAGAAGCCTCCTCATTTTTAAGTTCCTCAGGATTTTCCTTTTTCTCCCCCTCTTTTTCTTCCTTTGACTTTTCAAGTGCTGAAGCTGCTCCACAGCCACATTTTGATTTGCCAGATCTGCTGGGGGATGCAGCTTTGGGTGAGTGGGTCAGTGGGGAACACGACCTCCTGGGTGAGAGCGTTTGTCCGTGAGATTTACTTTTTGTTGAATTGTCTTCCACGTTTTCATCTGCATCTGCTGTTTCAATAACAGCAACATCAGCTGTTCTCTTATGATGAGACTTACGCGATAAAGTCGAAACATTAGATTTCCCTGATTTAGCAGAAGCAGCACTTTGTGCTCTCTCTGTTGTCTCATTTCCATCTTCATCAACCCCCTCTGGTGTTTGAAAGGTGACAACATTTGGACTTGGTGACACCAGTTTGAGATTCTTGCTAGACTTGTGAGAAGTACGGGACCTCATCGAAGATTTTGACTTGACAGACATGGCACTGGCCACCCGCTCTCGATTTTCATTATGCTCCTCTTTTCCATTTATCTCAATAGAAGGCATAGCATCTTCATTTGGATTTGGAGATGCTGTGGTTTGATTTGACTTCTGGGACTTGGAGGACTTTGCAGAGGTGTGTGATTTACTAGACATGGCGCTGGGGGTTCTGTCCTCCATGCCGTCTACCTCTGTCTTTGCTGTGTCTTTGGCTGGAGAAGCCACTCTTGAACTTGTGTCACAATTTGTGCGGTGAGACTTTGCAGAAGAAGCTGATTTAGCAGATATTACACTTTCAGGCCTCTGCTGTTCATCTTCTCCCAGCTCATTTTCTTTTTCCTTGGAGCTTGGAGATGCAGCGGTTTCATTGTCATTAGAGTTAGACGTGTTAGATTTGACTAATCTGCCTGACACTTGACTCGCTGCCCTTTCTTCTCCATCTTCTCCATCTTCTCCATCTTCTTCATTTTCTCCAGGAGAAAGTGACGTTTCTGCAGCTTTGATGGACTTATGGGATTTATTAGACTTGGCAGAAAGATTTGATTTGTCTGACATGGCACTCGCTGCTCTCTCCTCTGACTCCATTTCTTCTTCCTGTTCTATTGCTTTGATAACGGGTCCATCAGCTCGAGATGCATAGTGACTGCAAGTAGACCTGTGAGATGTGCCGGACTTTGCTGACACATTAGATTTAGCTGATTTAGCAGACATGACACTATCTGGTCTTTCTGCCTCGCCAGGCTTATCAGATAGGGCACTGGGAGTTCTTTTGTTTGTGTCATTCTCCTCCACAGCTGTATTGTCAGTTGGTGAGGCAACCTTAGTTCCTTTCTTGACTGAAGCACTGGTCTCCGCCGAGGCACCAGATTTGGCTGACAAGGAGCTAAGTGCTCTTTCTTCATTGTTCTCTTCTTCTGCATCCTCTGTTGTCTTTATGTCCGGAGCGTCAGCGGTGCAGCTGCAGTTGGACTTGTGTGACTTGCTGGACTTGGCAGACATGTTGGACTGAGCCGACATGGCACTAGGGCTTCTCTCCTCCTCTTTTTGTGCTATACCACAAGGGCTGCCATTATAGCCAGACTTGTGTGATCTATTGGACCTGTGGCTTGTGGCTGAGGTGGCACTCAGAGCCCTTTCTTCCTCTTTTCCTGCTTCATCAGGATTGGACATGGCACTAGATGCTCTGTCCTCCAGGATGTTTGATATTGCAGAGCAGCGGCCATTGTTGGTGAGGTTGGTCTTGTTGGATTTTGTGGACCCATCTGAACCTTCTGAGCCATCATCATCATCACTGCCATTATTTGCATTCTCTTGGCTGGAAAGAGGTGACGCCTGCTTTGGAGAGGCTCGGTGGGAATGCTGGGACCTCTGTGATGCTCTGCTATTGGATTCTGAGTTGACCCCACGTTTGCATCCGCCACAATTGGGACATACACTGGATCCCCTTGACTGCAGAGAACATCCTGTATGACCAGACAAGCCACTAACAACCCTCTTTACATCTTCATCCTCATCATCTGCAGCCCCCTCTTCTTCTGAGTTTGGGATCCGGACTTTGCTGGACCTGCTTGAGGCTCTGCTCGGTTTGGACTTGGAGCTGGGAGCTCGATCCATCTCCTCTGCTTCAGCTGTTGAATGTGGGGTGGCTGCTCCACAGTGACAGGAAGAGGCTACAGATACTGCTCTGCTTCCTCTGTCTTCCTCTTGCGTCTCGTGTTCTGTAGAGTGGACATAAACAGCCGCGACACTGCTTGTTGGTTTGTCGCTCAGGTGAGTCTGGGAAGTTGGGGAAGGAGATGGTTCATTGCTATGACAGCATTGTGAGGCGCTGGGTGGCAGGTCATCATCCTGGTCCTCTTGCAGTGATTGAAGGATATGTGAGGAGCTACTGATTGCAGACAGCGGACGCTCCCCTTCTTCCTCCATCATTAGCTCATCCTCTGCTGACTTCCTGCTAAGTGGTCGTAGGTTGCTGTCAATGGCAACTACTTCACTGCGGCTGCAGCATTGGCTCATCCTGCACACCTCGACTTGGGTATCTCCATCTTGCTCCAGCTCTACTCTGCGCTCGACCTGCTCCGTCATAAACATCTCCTCCTGGACCAGTTGGCTCTGCTTTGAACCTGCTCCGCAGTTCGTGACTCGTGCTCGACAGCGCACCACCCTCCTGGAATTACATGACGAGGAAGAGCTAGAAGAGTGTGTATGTCTCAACAGAGTGTGGGCGTGGCTGGGTGGATGTGGAGGAGGGACAGGATGCTGTTTTTGGCTGTGTGCTGGGTTTTCCCATAAGTCGTATTGCTGTTCCTGTCTCTGGTAACAGCAGGGGCATTGGTTCCCCTCCAATACATGCTGCACAGGTTGGTTAGAATAATCCACACCCTCTGGGTCAAAGGATGTGGAATCAGAGCAGCTCTCTGATTGGCCCTGCTGCAGGTAATGGGGCTGGGCCTGGCTCAGGGGGCAACATTCATTAGTCAGAGATGGGGATTTTTTGACTTGTGTAGACCACTGCAGGGTCTCGTCATTGTGTAGTCGGAAACGCACCCTCATCTCAACTGACAGGCTGCCGTCTTTATTGACCAGGACACGCTTTTCAATGTCATCGTTCATAATAGCTGGTCTGGCCTGGGAGTAGGCGCTGACACCATTGCTGAATGACTTCTCTGAAGACAAGGAGAAACGGGTGGAGCGGTTTGAGGAATCTGAACGAGGATGGATTATGCTTTTTTTGGTTTCCAGACCAAAGTTAACTGAGGAGAGAGAAAAGGGAATGTAAATGCAACCAGTATTTCACTTTATCTTACTCTTTAAACTACTTTAGATCTGTTGTTGAAATTTCTGGTTTGTGTTTCGGGGATTCACCCTAACAACTTACCATTTTTCCTGCTTTCATGCCCTTCGCTGTATTCGCTGGCTCTGGACTGAGCTCCACGAGGTGGGGATCTTGCTCCTTGAGTAGCAGGAGATCTGGCCCCATTTCCAGGAGTCCTGGGGCCAAGAGCAGGGCCCCTGCTGCCCAGACCAGGCAGTTTTTCCTCTGAGCTCTTCCTGATGAAGTTTACCAACAGTGGGCTGAAGGCTTCCCGGCCAACGCACACCAACGTACCAGGACAAGTCATCAGGTTTTGTACGCTGTCAATCTGGGAAAAATATCAGACAATGTCAGTTTCCAGTACAAAAGCTGTCATCTGCAATAAAAACACACTCTAAACCATGACCAAACATTCAGAAGCGAGCTAATTCTTACCCTTCGTCCCTCAGCAGTGTAGAGCTTGCGGACATGAAACTGCATCACCTCTGACACCTCATCAAGAAAGGACTTCAGGCTCCTGGTTGACCTCCTGCTCAGCACCACGCTCCTCCTCATCCCCGGCTCGCTGTTCTTCACCAGCAGGATCCGCCGCTGCCTGTTAGACTGATGGCCGGGCGGTGTTGTGGATGAGGATTCGGGCTGCTGGGGCCTCCGGCTGTGATGGTACCAGATGGTCGGGCGTTTGCCGGCCAGCTCCATGTTGACTGGCTTAGCCTGGCGCCGGTCAGAGCAGAGGTAGCAGCCACCGTCCTGGAGCTGCTCCAGGTGTTTGATGGCATGGATGCCGCGGGGAGTGGTCACAGTCCGCACGCCAAATGGCAAGGGCACCTATATGTGGACACACATATGCACATGTACTGTATATGGTACAAATCTGTTGCAAGTGTGTCTTCAGATAAAATTTCATTCAGCAGGTGAACATTTAACGAAGTAGAGCTAATGCGGTTGCCAAGTTCCATCCATCCATCCATCTTCTTCCGCTTATCCGGTAACGGGTCGCGGGGGTAGCAGCTCCAGCAGGGGACCCCAAACTTCCCTTTCCCGAGCCACATTAACCAGCTCTGACTGGGGGATCCCGAGGCGTTCCCAGGCCAGGTTGGAGATATAATCCCTCCACCTAGTCCTGGGTCTTCCCCGAGGCCTCCTCCCAGCTGGACGTGCCTGGAAAACCTCCCTAGGGAGGCGCCCAGGGGGCATCCTTACCAGATGCCCGAACCACCTCAACTGGCTCCTTTCGACGCGAAGGAGCAGCGGCTCTACTCCGAGCTCCTCACGGATGACTGAGCTTCTCACCCTATCTCTAAGGGAGACGCCAGCCACCCTCCTGAGGAAACCCATTTCGGCCGCTTGTACCCTGGATCTCGTTCTTTCGGTTGCCAAGTTGAAAAGATTAAAGTGCGGTACAGGGGCATCTACACAGTCAGCTTCAAAAGAAATCTTTACATCACAGCTCTGATACCTGTCCCACTAACCTTTTGGGAAAGGTCGTCCAGCAGGGCATCGAAACATTTGAAGCTGCGCTTTTGGATGGCCATCTTGACGCCCCCGAACTGTCTGTCGCCGCTTTTGTAGAAGGTGATCCTCTTGGCTGGGGGGGCTGCGATCACATGGGCAGGGCGTAAATTGGAGGGGGGTCGCGGGGAGATGGACGAGGCATGTTTAGACGGGGGCTGGGGGTCCCACATCCCTGCCTCGACCGAGTACATGCTGCAATCTCACACACACCTGAGGTATAGACACAAACGTCAACACAGAATATAAAGAAGTTATTGAATAGCAAAAAAAAGTGTAATCTATCATCGTTTTCAAGAGATGCATTTTTCATTTTATTGATGTGTTATGTAGCCTTCTGTTCCCAATCACAAGATCACAACTCCTAATCAGGGTGTTTGTTTGACTGAGGATTTAGGACAGGACATCCACTAACAGGACTACCTGGCATATAAGAATGTTACATACTGTATGTCATTTGGCTCCACAGGATACAAGCATTTTGTACAAAGTCATCCAAATCAAACCAGTAAGCTGCCAGGTAGTTTGTTGCCTCATGAACTTAAAATTGTTGTTTTTCTGCATTTAATAACTGACCTGTCTTAAAAAAATGCCCAGATTCCCTAAAGATTCCCTACAATTTTTGTTCTATCAAAATCATTTGGGACAAAAGACCAATGGATTGGCATCAATTTCAACAGAAAATAGTCACATAATGTTATATCAAATGCAGCTACATCCACATATACATATATATATATATATATATATATACAGGCTTTACATGTTAAAGATATAGCTTCCCAAAGCCTGCTATATTTAGTGGAGCAGCCTAGCACGCATTGAGAAATCCTATTTGGAACGCACGTAAAAACAGCTTGCATAATGTACAGTACGTAATTTATACGGTTTAATTTTGTTTTATAAGCTCACAATATGTATAAATATAAATAATGACTGACAGAGGGATACTTTTGTTAACTTTTCTATTTGGTTTACATGGGTTTCGAAAAACCCAACAAATCATATATCCTGATATGAGCAGCAATAATAATAAACGACTGCAATATGAACAGGTGTAGCCTGAATCAGGACAGGAGATTACAGCGATCAGCGCACAGTAACACTTGCTTCGCTTCTTATTTTCAATAAAGTGATAATAATGTCATGACTGTTAACTGTGATGACTTTTTATAACCTATGAAAAAGGTGAATGTTATCAGCAGGCTTAGCAGGCTTTTAAGTCCCATGAGGTTAGACTGCGGGGCCAAATCACAGCTCTTAGCTGCAGACACCTGACGTGACTCGCTGCTTCCTAATCCCTCTCCAGCTCTGTGTCTCTTAACAACTTTGTTCCAAAAATATCACAACATCCACACAAGAATTTTAAATGAGCCATGGCTACAAATCATTTGTTTCCAAGGTGACACTTTAAATCATTTCCAATGGTTGGGGGCCTGAATACATGTCGGAAAACATACATTTAAAGAATAGTTGCATTCAATGACAGTATTAGTTGCCCAGTTTACTTCTTGTTGACATGATTTGAAAGACAATAAATGACACAAAACACCCTTGATAGCACACTGACAAAACATTTTAACAAGACATTTATCATGAGCCACATAGCTCTAGCACTAGCCCTTTGAGCATAACATCAACAAGTTAGAAACTTTTTAAGATAACTAGAGCCACTATATATCAACTGTAGAACTATTCTTAGCAGATAATATCGCCACAGATTACTTTACCACTAAGCCATTGTCACTATACGTTAACTACAGACCCATCTTTAAAACCTTAACGTCAACTAAAGAACCATTTTTACCACTATTCACCAATTTAAGACTTTTTAAATCCTTACATAAGAACTTAAGAACAACTTATATCACTAATTTGACCACAATTCATTCACTTTAGCAACTATACTGTATATTAGGTACACTACTCACATATTCAGGAAACATGATCCAAAGAGATGAGAAAAAGCTGGAGGGGGAATCAGTCCGTGCTGAGTCAGACCAGGAATTAGCACTAAGTGTTTAATTGTGTGTGTGTGTGTGTGTGTGTGTGTGTGTGTGTGTGTGTGGCGGCTACTTCTGCAGCTTTAGTCATGCACTAAGATGCCCAGCAGACCCCTCGGTTCCACAGCTCTCAGGGTAAAGTAGCAGTCGGTGCACGGAGGGGGTGAGGAGGCGGATAGAGGGAGGAGAAATGAAGAGAGAGGAGAAGACAGGAGATGGGAGGAGGGGGGGGGGGAGGCTAAGGATAGAAAGAAAAGCCTGCTTAAGAACCTGTGTGTGTGGGGGGGAAAGGAGGGGGTTGCCACGGTGAGGCCAAGACAAGTGATGTTCTTTTGTACGTCGCACTAATTTGTAACTTTGATGGTTTCTTTTAGTCAAACCTTAGCATCAGATGGATGCAAAAAGTATTTATTTAGTGATCATTTGGTAGACTTGCGTGTAACTGAAAGGTGCCTACAGTTTGAGTTATATTAGTGAGGGGAGTGGAAAGAAAGAAAACAGTTGACTGTCAAATAATAACCACTTGCATTTTTATCATTTTTAGGGATTGAATTTTCATCTCAACTTTACGCTTCTTCTGTGCCTAGGTGGTGTGGCCTCCAGTGGTCTGTTTGTAGTCTGTATGTGTGATTGGGTGTCAGAGTTTTTACTCTAAAATCAGGGATCTTCTCTCAGCACATATTGCTCCCTCTTTCTCTCTTTATCTTGTTCTCTGTCTTTTTCTATGTCTTCCTCTCTCACTCACACACACACACACACACACACACACACACACACACACACATACACACACACAGCTGTAGTCGAAGAGGATTGTAATTACAGACAATCTGTCAGACAGCAGGGTGCCTCCTGTTTAGAAATCACTGAAAACACTAACTGCTCCTATTGAACTGCGTCGAGGAAAACAGTTATTATTATTGGAGGCTTCGGCCATCACAACCAACAAAACACCATTACTACGAGTAAGAACCATTTAGAATTGATTTTGACTTTATGTTTTCACTTGTCCCTATTTAGTTTACCGCTTCGATCCCGTTTGAATGAACATACGTTATATAACAAAGAGCTATGTTTGGGTGTAAAGTTTAAGTTATTTCTGTATAGATGTTGTGTAATGTAACTTGTGGACAGTAGGGAAGAAGGAAAGTGCCTCAAGATAGGAAGCATCCCCAGCTAGCGAGCTCTTTAGCTGCTAAATGCTCCGCTATGTTCACCAGCTACTTGCTAATTCGGTCTGCTGCTGTTTGCTGCCATGCAGGTAGTGGGGTTTTCATAATTTCTTTGAGAACAGCTGAGTCTGGACACGATGCTGATAAGAGCGGTGAGAGTAAACCATACAATAAAGTTGGGGGCCTTAAAACCAAAACAATGAGCTGCTCAAACTCCCCGTGAAACTGAGGGGAACTGCAGAGTTTGGTGCTAAATCTCTGTGGTTTCACATAAAAGTAGGCATTTGGTCTATTGTTATAAAAATATTATTAGAGCGGCTTTGAGTACAGAACTTGAACTGTAACTGCAGTAATGAACTCTGTTTCATTATTTGATATTAGAAGTCAAAATACATTTAAAATAAGCACATAGTTCACGTGCCTTATATGTCGAAAGCTGGATTATGCAAGATTTTTTTTTTGCTTTAGATTCTGCAAACCTAAATTTAAAATTACTAAAAAAAATAATTTCCCAAGGTTTTATTTCTTTCAAGTAAACCTACAAACTAAGCCTCAGGTTGAAAAAAACTTTTTCTTTTAAAAGCAACACATTAAAGGACTATTTTACAGAAAAATGCCATGAAAGTCCTTCAAACTTTTCTAATTCGATCAGAGCAATGCCCCTTGAGCTGTTCATTCATTGCAGCTTTAACAAATCTAAAATAAAATATATATACCATAGGCTACAATAAAATCTTGTTATGCTTTTGAGAACACCAAGGGCAGTTTTAAATAACAGTCTAGTATTTGTATTATTATTTAGGATATAAACATCCTTGCATAATTCAGATTTATATAACCCCTCACTTCGTCAACCTGTATCTGCTTCACAGCTTTAATGAGAGAGCGAGAAAGAGTAGGTGGGCCTCAGAGAATTCTGGGTAGACAGGAAGTCAGGGATGAGTAGGTCCTGTGCTGACAGGAGCCAGGCGTCAAAGGTAAGCATCAGGCAGCTGATCTCTGGAAAACTCTTGGTGCTCATGAGTATTCCTTGAGGATAAATCAAGGAAATCACTTCTGTCTTGTTGTTATTACGCAACATTCAACATACAAAGACAGACCAAAAAGTAAGTGAACTATTGTCAGTGCTGAAGTGGAATTGGTTCAGCTAGCAGGACAAAGGAAGAAAAAAAGCAAAGGAGAGATCAATGTTTGGCCTACTTTAGGAGGTGCACTAACTCCTCTTTGTACCTGCTCAATCCCTCCTGCTCTCTGTTTCTCATCCAATAAGCAGGTGTGTCTGTGTGTGTGTGTGTGTGTGTGTGTGTGCGTGCGCATGTGTGTGACTCACCTTATCCTCACAACTGGATTACACAAACAAACATACTGTATGTTAATAATATGTATATTTATTTGGCTTGCCTCCTCCCAAACTCTGTCTTTTTCTGTCTTCCTCTCTCTCACACTTGCGCGCACACACGCACACACACACACACACACACACACACACACACACACACACACCCCAACCCCCTAGGGGCCTGTCTGCTACAGAAGAGTGAGACCAAATGCACACACACACACACACACACACACGAAGCGAGTTATAAAATGAGCATAAACAACTTGCACCTATTCCAGATCTTATAGCCCAGATCTATAAGAGTTTAAAGGTGCATGTTGTTTGTTAGGCAACAGGAGTTTTAGGGAAAAGAATGAGATTACTCTTACCTTTATGGACGCATACCGACAGCGATGTTAGAAGATCAATGGCCGATTATAGATCCAGAAGAACACATTTAGATTTCAGATATTAAAGTCAGGTGAAGTCACGAGCAGCAGTGGTCAGCTCCGTCACCCACATCGGCCAGAGTAGCGCTGCGCGTTCACTTATCCTCGGAGATCCTAGACACGAGGCGCATGTTCAGACATGTGTCAAGTCAGCACTTTAAAGACCGGAAGTACACTGATTTTTGACTTTCAAATCGTCATTGCGTCGCGCCCGTGAATTTTAGTTTGTAACGGAAACATTAGAGCATAGTATGCTATTTACAAACCGCCAAAAAATTAGACATCATTTGAGTAATCATTAACACCATCGTAAAGTCATGTTGAGCAGCTCTCAGTTAAAATATAAGTCTAAATACTTAGACATTACCGTAATCATGTTGTGTTGGTTCTCATTAGGCTGTAGCCTATATTATACTATAGTACTTAAGGGATTTCAAATAATTTACAAAATCAATCATTAAACAAACTGCATGAGGGATTGATGCCACTTTAAAGTAGGCCTATGGATGTGGCATTATCTTATTCTAATACAATAACATCAGATTAACCAAATCAGACATTAAAATGAAGATGGTCTTAAAATAATTTAATGTGTGAAATTTCAAATAATGGGACCCCATTCATCTTTAAACCAGATGTAAATTGCCCAATGTCCAAAAAAAGCTTTCATTAGGCTATTACGTGTTCCAAAAAAAAAGTTCTAAGATTTCTGTTTCCAAAATGCGGAAAGAGCACTGTTCCTACTGAAATCTGAATCTATATTCTATAACAAAACCCTAGTGGAATATATCTCCATCTTTTCCATGCAAAAAGTCCAAACATTTGATCCGAAGATTGGGTAGAGTAGAGAGCTGTCTGGGTCTGTCATATTATAATTAAATTACCTGACATTTAGCAGAGTTATCATTCCACATGATGACATGATGCATTTCCATAAACTACTGTTTGTATGTGGAACAAAAAACTATATTTTATCTGTTTTAAAATAACATTCACTTTACTAATGCGATAAATAGGCCTACACAACCATTTTTTTTCAAAAGCGATACAAACAACAACAACATCACGCTTGGGGGATATTCAACTAATACAACTTTTATTTTTTTAAAAGGCATGACCGGAAATGGTATATCGCTGTTATGGCTATCTTGACATAATCTCATTTAGTTATTTCTACATCAGAAAAACCTCTCTCCCCCGATTTATTTCTTAAAAAGCCATATAATGAGGAGAATAGAGACAGAAGAAGAGAGAAGAGAAGAAAGGAGGAGGAGGACGACGGGGGAGAAGAAGAAGAAGAGGAGGAGTGGGACAAAGAGGATTAGCCCTGCCTGAGCCATCTGTAGTCCTGGACTGATAAACCTACACGTTACATGACAGACTAGTTACTGGCTCCGGTAATAACCTCAGTGACAAAAACAATAACAGTGTGTCTGAGGTGACACCAACCTACTGCTCTCTCTACCTTCAGCAGCCTCTGTCAATCACATTCTAATGAGCTGTCAACCAGAACAGTCGCCATTAAACCTCGGAAACAACAGGTGTCAGCTGTCAGCTGTCAACTCAAGCGAATAAATGTGATTAGGACTATTTCAGAATATTTTGTGACTAATGAGTTAATTAAATATAGTATGATACTGTTAATTTCCTTTTACATTTAGTCATATGACAGAAACCTAAAAATAAAGGTTCTTGCAACAAAGAATATTGAATCCTTTTTTTAAAATTTTTTTTTTTTAAACAAAAAAATAAAAATAGTTTACAGATATTCAGTCATCACAGTACGTAATCAAATAAAATACAAAAATATGTAGAAATAATATAATATGAAAGTAAATATTAAAGTAATAACCTAAACAGAGGGAAATAAAGGATACAAAGGTACAAAAGAGACAGACTTTCAAACTTAGTTAATAATATAGACAGCAGGAGCACTTAAACAAAGAAATTCAGATATTAAGATAGCTTTCTTATTGGATACCAACTTAAGAGACTCAAAGTACATGTCAAATTCAACCTGGAATAGTCTGAAGCACGGTGTTGATCTGGAAAATGTTGCCTTATGGATATGGAACTTACCTAACAAAATAAAGAGATTTACAATATTACATAACTTTCTAATAATAATCTAACATAATCTTTACATTCAAAATAGGTAATAATGTTTCCCTTCAAGTGTGATTGTATGTTTTGTTTTAGATACCATATAATCTTCAAAGCTATTCCAGAATGCAATACAAAATAAACAACAACAATACTGAATCCGAACATTCCGCCAGCTGCTACGCGTCGTACGTGCGTGCGACGTAATCGCGCCGTACAGCGTCGCACGCCCCGCCCACGTGCCAGCGTCCGTCTCCATTGGCAACCAAGTGCAATTTTGTCGCTTATCAAGGATGGATTCAAAGGATTCCCTTACAGAGAGGGAAATAGCACAGATAGCGAGACACCAGGTAGGCGGGCAATGAATGAACACATGGAATTTTTACTTAATTAATATAGAGTAATGTCGTGTTATCATGGTGCTTTGAAATGCTGCTAGGAAATTGACCCAAACATGAAGTTACCAATACCGACAGTGTTAACTAGCTAGCTAGCCTAATTAAAAAGCACAGGTGCAAAGAATTTGGCTCTTATTGTCCCCTAAAACTGACGGCTGTAGCCTACTCACTGTAAACATTCAAGAAAAAGAACTATGTAAACTGTTGGCTGTAGCCTACTATAGTTATTTAGTTAGCTAGCTAGCTCAACAAACTGTCAGGACAGAGAGACCATTATTAACTTAGCTAGCTGAACTCATATTTTACACAATTATAGCTTCCATGCATTTATACTTTATGTTTACCATTGTGAAGTTCTGAAAATGAAGGTAAATCGTCAAGGCACCTGTTAGATCCATCAGGCCTACGCCTAAGTAGTACTCAAATACTGCAGGCCCTACTTGAGTACAATTCTGAGGCATGTGTACTTGAGTGTTTCCGTGTTCTAATCCACTACTACTTTACTTTGAAAAATTAAGATACAAAACAATATGGCCTCATGTAATCTGATGCGTTCAATAAACTACACAACTATACAAGGTAAAATAAACTTTAATGATCCCACACAGGAAATTGCAGTGTTTCTAAGCTTCAACCATATAAATACATTTATTTTTAAAATGTTTTAAATAAAATATCTCTATGATTAGATCACCATATACAAAATAAATCATGAAACAAAAGAAAATGTGTCACAACTGTGTGAGTCAATCATTATCCAAATACAGAGTTGCAGAACATTTGAGTTGTGTGATTGATAAAAGTAAACGCTCCACCTTGAACAGTGCTAGCATTAAAATGCTGCTTATACTGTACATCAATGCATCAGTAATAATAGTTGTGTGTTCTTGTGTCTGTGATAGAGAGAGGCTGGCGTGCAGAGGCTCAGCTGTCACTTCTCATGGCCTGAGTTCTGTGACGAACGGCGGTGCTTCCATCAGGAGTTTGTGTATGACGTCGCTATGTTCGCCACCGCCCGTGGCTTCCCCTGGTTTAACGTGATCCGGGCAGCTGTGATCGCCAAAGGCATCTTCCCACAGCTGGACGCAGGTCCGAGCCAACAGCAGTTTACTGTACAGTTCTTGACGGCGACACGGTGATCAAGAGCCTTTAACATGACCGTCAGAGAGAGCACTGTGTTTCCTGAGAGATTTTAAAGCGCAGCAAAGGCTTCATTGCATTTCAATAAGTGCTGTTGGAATGCCTGCATGGCAACACAAGTAAATAGGCTTAGATTCATTATAACATTGTTGTCCGTTTTGAAAAAGCTTTAATTGCAGTGCACTTTTCTGCACAAGAAATACACAAAACCCATATGAATGCCTGTCATTGTTGATCATCTAGTACAGATGACCCAAAGTCGAGTGAGTCATTTCCAGTGACTCACTCCCTGTGTGCCTTATGAAAATATTCAAACCCACAGAGCCCTATTTTTTTATGTTATGTTATATTGTTGTCCTTCATCTCTAGGTTTAATAAACCTCCTACGTCTTCTATTCATCAGGTCTCGACGTACCCAAACTTTTGTCCTTGCTGAGAGATGCGCTGTCTGAGTGTTTGCCAAACCTCACCTCTGTCCACCGACGTGAGTTCACCCAGTTCCTCACAGACACCTGCATCACCCGGCGGAGGCTTCTCCAGGCGGTGGTGGGTGGCGCTGCTAACATGTCCATCGCTCAGCTACACTTGGAGGTGCAGTTGCCGCCCACACCTTGTCCTCTAGCACAGGTAATGAAGCCCTTGTAATCAGTGATGGGCAAACCCCACCGCTACCATTAACATATCATGTATCTGATCAGTGCACTGTACATGCGCTGCAGGGCACAGATCTGCATGAGTGGGAGCATCAGCGCCAACAAGCCGAGCTAACGTCTACGTTGCGACAGATGGAGGAGAGGCTGCGGAGTCTCCGAGAAGGGTCAAGGGTCACTCTGGGGGAGGTTGATGTTCCTGAGGATAATCAACTGGATGAAGAGGTAAGACTCACAAAGGGATATAAAACAAGTGAAAGCATTCTGGAATTTCATTCGTTCATGCGCTGACTAGCATTTTGTCTGCCATAGAGACAGAGCGCATTTAAGTCCCGCCCCCACCGGAGGGGAAAAGAACTCTCCGCTCTCCATTGACTTGTATTGCGTGAAGGTGCCTCCTCGTCAATTCTGTCTGCTAGCAAACAACAGGATAATACCTAAAAGCTGCTGTGTGATGCTATTCACTACCAACAATGTAAAGAACCCAGAACTTAAGTTTTTATAAGCTGCCGACCCCAAAAAAACAGCTTTTATGAAGACAAAAGTGTATACAGACATGAGGAGTCAGCAGAGAATGGGAAGACTGTAGGATCCTTACACCAACCTAACAACATGTGTAGTTAATATCAGCACACAGCAGCTTTTAAGGCATTTTCTGTTGTTTGCTAGCAGACGAAATTGACAGAGGCACCACGCAATACAAGTCAAGGGAGAGCGGAGAGTTGTTTTCCTCTCCGGTGGGCGTGGCTTTCAGAGTATGACGCGATGCGCTCTGTCTCTATTTGTAGGGTGTTTTGGCGTTGGTTCGTGCAGCAGTGAAGGCCACAGAAGGCCAGATGCTGGCGAGTCTGAACCGAGAGGCCTCCCTGCTCAGTGACATCCTGCAGCTCAAACTGCAGCGGGCAGCATTGGCCACCAGAAGGCTCCACAACCCTGCTTACATCCAGACGCACCCGCAAAGCCAAAGCTGCACACAGCAAAAACAGGACTGAGGGATTTTGGGAATGCAGTGTGAGGACATGGCCTCAGTGAGTAAAGCTAATTGGAGGAAAACACTGAAAATCTCAAGTTATTTAATGTCACAATGTTCAACTGTCATGCTTGTGGATGCTTACGTTTTTGTTTGTGTGCATTTCTTGCCATTTCTGATCTAATTCATTGTCCAGTATGGGATTACTGTTCATCTAATTATCCATTTGTGGGCTACTGCACTGGACATTTAAAAGCATTCATTGTGTCAATGTATTGTCATCAAAATGCAATGACAATAGACTCAATGTACTAGACTTGTGATTGGTTACAAAGGAAAGGAGCTAGTTTCATTCAAATATTTATTAAAAGAAAAAAGTCGTCCTTTTGATTTGACAGAAAAAGCTGCAAAGAATAGCATTATAAATAACATCCATATTAAAGAAACAAAAACGATTTGAGCTCTGATGCCCACTCCCTTTCATTCTATGCATTTCATTCACAGATTTAAGACATTAAAGTACAGCTGCACAACTGAGGAGCTCTATTTCCCTCAATACATGAAAATGACTGCTAATGCATTCACTGATTCAACATTCATATATATATTGAGCACAGAGTCTGCAGCTCCAAAACAGAAAGCAATGAAAATAATTTAAATACATTAAATTAAAAATATTTAAAGCACCTAGTGTAAAGGTGAAGTACCTTTTTAAAAACAATTCTTCTTTAACTCAAACACTTATTTTTAAGCCTACAGCCCTGCTAGGCAATTACGGTTAAAGCACCTGTTAACTACAGTACCACTAGCTAGAATTATCAGTTTCTATAGTAACAGTACCCAAGGTAAAGTCTTTCAGTGTTTATGGTTACAGTACATATTGGTGACCAGTTGGAGTGCAGCTCTTATTTAAAGCCAACTGGTTTTCTGGTTTTAAGGCAAGCATTTAGCTGCTACAGATGACATATGCACATTTAGTAAGCTAGCAAAAGTCACCTGCATACTTACAGATACAACATGACACATAAATACATACATAAAATACATTCAGAGAGAGAACTCAACTCCTTAAAAGTTCAGTAACTTAGTGATAGTATCCAGCATGCTCTTGCATCAGATTAGTTTTGCACTAAAAGCTGAATGGATGGAGTAGAACAGAGAGGAAAAAGAGAGATGAGATGGAAAGGATGAGGAGCCCTGAGCTGCAGAAAAAAAGTCTGCGGTGGGGTTTAAAAAAGTGCTCAGGACTTTTTTGAAAACACGGTTTACTCCATAGGATTAAAATGTAAAACAGACGCTGGCAGCTTAAAAAAAGACGCCAAGTGTGAACATAATTTAGGATCTTGAGATTTTTGTAAAGACAACTTTTTTTAAAGTGTAAGTACTAAAGGTTTCTCTTAAAACCTCAGTGTCACATACTTTCAAATTACGCTTTGTATGGAGTTGCTACAAAAGGCTCAGTAGGCTTGTGCCAGCTGGTTGCCCGTAGTGATGTGAGTCAGCATGGTCTGCACCAACTGGGAGAGGCCGTACTCGTGCTTCCAGCCCCAGTCCCGCCTCGCTGCGCTGTCCTCTAATGCCATTGGCCAGCCGTCGGCTAAAAAAAGAGACAGAAGAGAGATGTGGCTATGGTATCAAGCCAAAACTCTGTGACTGTAAAGTAGCGATATCATTAAACCACTCATCCCTCCGTTCTGCCAGCAGTCTCACCTATAGCCTGCCGGACAGGATCCACATTGTAGGTGACTTTAAGGTCCGGCAGGACTTTCTGTATCTCCTGGATGAGGTGATGCAGTGTAAAGTTCATAGCGTTGATATTGTAGGTGCGGCTGACCAGTGTGTCTGCCGGAGCCTCCAATAACTCTAAAGTAGCCCTGAGACAGTCATCTGAACAGGAAGTCATGGGTGAGTAGGAGAGGAAGAGAGGAAAGCAAAAGACAAGAGAACAAAGAGATGAAAGACAAAGAGGTGGATTACAGGATGAATATCACTTTAGGAGTTAAAATGTTGACAGGGAAAACCCCACTATTCTATAGCAAAGATTTGGCACTACCAATGTACATCATAGGAAGCTGCGTGTCACTGCGCAGGTTACACTCAAAACAACCCGTTTTTACAGCTGCATGGAAGATCTGGACAGCATAATCTGGGAAATGGAAAAACAGATTAAGACCGACGACACCACAGCACAATATATCTCTTTTGTTTAATCCGTACAAACTATTGCCAACTACAACTACTTGGTCCACCATCTTTATCGCATTCTTAGCTAGGTTTCATCCGTGATTCCCAACCAGGGGTACTTGTACCTCAGGCTACATTTATACTGCTGCATTTTGGTTTCTAAGCAGAGTTTTGAGCCAAAAACGATCTCTGTGCACACAGTGTTTTTAGCTCCAGTAGAAGAACTAATCTCCGTTTAAACTAACACGCCCAAACCGCATATCTCATCAACATTCTCGTATACTGGGCATGCATGTGCCGGGGTAAACAGGAGGCAGCATGTACACTCCGCCCGTTGCTGGTAGTTGCCATGGTAACGTTAGTAGCTTATGCCGCATTCTATTTACCTCGCAACTCGTTTTTTTTTTACAAGGTCAAAGTCGTAAACACGCCCCCTGACCTCGTATTTACGAGCTCGGAACTCGTACAACCTCGCAGTAGCCCGAGTTCAAAATCCAACATGGCTGTATCAACAGCTGTGAAAGCTGCAGTAACATAAAGTTATAAGCACTTATGTCTTATTTGTGTCTCACTAAATCAGTTGTTCACACAGGCATGTTCAACTTATATCTGTGGACATATTGTTACGCTGTTTGCATGCACAAAAAACGGCGTAATGCGTTATTATCAACTGGTATTGCTAACAATAGCTAACCGGGCTAGAGCTAATGAAAACAATGAAAATCCGACTTTTAAATAGAATGCATTCAACTCGGGTATGACGTCATTCCCAGTTGCGGATTCCGAGTTTCGAGGTAAATAGAACGCGGCATTAGTCTGAGAGAACGAGACATCATGACCGATAAGACCCAATCAGGCGGTTAAACGTTAGTGTCGGTGTTGCCAAAGGTCTCTGATTGCGGCCGTTGAGACTTTAACACGATGATGCAGATTCCAAACCAAAACGGGGACAGAAGTGTTTTCAAATTTCTCCGGTTAAGGGGCTCTGAAACGCCAAGTAGTGTGAATGCGAGGTGTAAACGTAGCAAAAGATATTTGTTTTTTAAACGAAAACGTAGCAATGTAAATGTAGCCTCAGGGGGTACTTCTGTAGTTGCCGGGGGTAATGTGGAAAGATTAGAGAGTAAATTGAATAACTGAAAATATGACTTGATTAAAAGAATATATAATCCACACATTAACATTAAGTCAGCTGTAACACCTGAACACGGCATGTTGCAGTTATGTAAGAGTGTGAAAACTAGTCAGCAAGAGAGCACAGAAGTTCAAACAGGTAGCCAAACGTAATGACTTAACAGTTCAATGATTAGCTAAAAGTAGTGAGGAAACGATTATAATAGTTAGCTAGTAATGGTAATGGACTAATGGTTCAAACATTCAGCTTTACTACAAGTAGTAGTAGCCTAGTCGGTTAGTATTAGTACGATTGCAGAACAAACCGACCTTAACACTGACAGTTCCATTGTATTATTGTAAAAATTAACAATATCCACTTTTATATAATTTATATAAGCGTTATACATTTGGAACATACATTGGGAATCGAGGACGGGGTACATCAGTTCACTCGACAGGGCTGTGGGTTGTACCTTGGACCAAAAAGGTTGGGGTTACACCTAACCACTTCCTCCTCAGACCTGCTCACCTGTGCTTCCTCCTCCAGGCTGGCAGTCAGCGGAAATGATGCCTGGATACCTGAGACAGCGGAAATCCAGCCCAAACCTGTGGTGGTAGTACTGACAAAGGGTGACAGGCAAAGCTTTAAAAAACACAGGGCTTTACAGGGATCTGTGGTAAAACACTGATGAAAAAAACGTAGGAATGTATATAGAAACTTGATGTCTTTGTGTGTGTCTGTCAGAATCTGTATATCTCTGTGTGTGTGTGTCTCACCTCACCCATCAGCTCTGCGTGGACCTTGGAGACACCGTAGATGGTGCGTGGTCTCTGCACACACAGTTCAGGGGTGGGGTCACCGGGTGAGGATGGACCGAAGGCCTCCATCGTGCTGGGGACAAACACACGCAGACCATGTTCGGTTGCTATGTCTAATATGTTATGGAGACCTACAAAGAGAGAGAGGCTGTGCATAAGTGTCTGTGTTAAGATGACTCTAAAATGCTGTTGTAACATACCCTTCAAATCTGAAAAAGAGTGTCTTATCTTTAGTAGTTCCACAGTAATATAAATATTACAGAAATGTATGTGCATATACCCGTGATGTTGACCTCTTTGGCCAGAGCGACGTTGTTCTCTCCCACAGAGGACAGCACAGCTGAATAGTGAACTAGCCAGCTGATGTTGTTGTTCACCACAATCTCCCGGAGGTTCTTAAAGTCCAGGATGTCTGAGAAGATGAATGGACCTGTGGAGAACACATGTACACAAAATGTTACCGTGTTTGTAGACACTTTTACCCCAAGAGCGTAGCTTTAGATGCATGTATTTTATATTTGCTTGGGCCAAATGAGAATGACAAATGACAAATTCACTTGAACACGGCCTAATAACAAACCCCGACTGGTGTTTCTGGTAAGTAAATATCAGTCAGGTATTTTATAGATTTTTACAGGTGCTAAAATATAGCACAGACACACAAAATTAAATTGACTTTGAATTCCACAGAGTAGGATATACAAAAATACACACCATTATGGTAGACATGGTTGGGAGGTTTCCTGATGTCAGACAGGATCACGTTGTTTTTTCCAAATTGTCTCCTGAGGGTGAAACATCAATACGGTCAGTTCTGGGAACTGAAATCATAGGGACAACATGGACCAATTAACCCTGAAGAGAAGATTTCATTTGTCACATATTTAACAACAAGCATTTTCAAGCTACTGATCACATTCCAGATTATTCAGTCTGGCCAACAGGCAATGGTGTTACCTTCTGAGGGTAACTCTTAACCTAGAAGACGTTGCTTCTAAACTCAAATACAAAACAACTATTCCACCTTTGGAAATAGATAAATAATTGTAAATTGTAAATGTAAACTCTGTACCTCAGCAACTTGGCGAACCCCACCCCTAGCTGTCCAAGCCCTCCTGTAACAATCAAAAGAAAAGAAAAAAATGAGTTTCCATATAGATCAAATGTCATTGCCTAAAAAACAAAATGCTATATTAGTAACAGACAATGACAAAAACAACAAAAAAGTGCAAAAAAACAACCAGTGATGAGGACTTTGGGGTGGTCAGTATCAGTGCAGGACTGTTGTAAGGATGAACTGATCCCACGTACTGCTGAGCTTAATCGCTTAGCACTGCACTGGGGACTGCTCCCAGCATGCTTCACTGTACCCCTCAGCAACTGCATCACCAGCATCATCCACCTCCTATAAACAAAAGCATGCATTAACGGCAACAATGACCGGTGTCCTTATCTGAAGTACTTTAAAATACTGTGAGTTCATCTACTACCATGGTGCACAACAGTTAAGTTACATTACAATTACTAAACGCACTTGTGTTGTCAAGGGCAATTTAGGTGGCTGAGCTTAGAGCATGAAGGTGTCATTCTAGATGTTTACCTAATAAAAGAACAGGGTGTACTTTTCTTTCTTTATATATTTATATATATATATATATATATATATATATATATATATATATATATATATAAATAAATCTTGCCTAATCCCAACACCACAACATTGACCTGTATATTTACAAAAATAATGCAATCTAACAAGTTAACAGCCCTGCAATGGATAGTGACCTAATCGGGTGCCAAGCTAATGTAACCTAACGTTACTATATATATCAGTAGTTAATAGGGTGACTATGTGGGGCCAGGTCAACGTAACATCATCTCTCCTCCTAGATATCAATGATATCTCCTGCTGCTGAACGTTAGCCTAACGTTAGCTAGCATCTGACGTGAACTTAAGGGATCTGAAGCTTTTATGCTTTATCTAGCTACGCTAGCTAAAACCAGGCTTTAACGGTTGCAGAACAGGCTAGATAAAACTTAGCGATATACGTGTAGTTTAGTGTCCCAAATTCGCCGTAACGTAACCCCATTTGTACAGGTCCTATCCCCTGACCAATAGGCTATCTTACCTTAACCACTCGAACACTTAGCTATAGTATAATGACATTGTATTTCTTACTTTAATGTCAATCGGTAAAATGAAAAGACGACCTGGAACCGCTTGGAACTCCTTCACCCAGCCAATGTTTGTAATGAAACATGGTTCGTTGTACTGTGATTGGCTTACAACTCGAGAAATACAAACGTCCTGTTTATACTTTCAAAATAAAATTCGTATTACAAGTATTAGTTGCTTGAATGTTGACCATAGACAGTTTTGTTACTACATTGAAAGATATTTAAAACATTGTTTTCACTTCAGAAGCAAAATCGCCTACGTCAGTCTAAAAATTGTCATTGAGTTGAATCAAACATTTTTTTTTATATATATATATTTCACATTCCGCTGGATGAAACAGCGCCCCCCGAGTTGTAAAAGCTGGTTTATGTCGCCCACTATGTGGTTAAAGACGGCATTGCACCCTCACAGAATTTTACTTCGTTGAAGTCGAAGCTGTTTAAATCACGTATCATTAAAAAGTTTAGTACAAACCCAATGGTCTCGTGTGACGTTAAAATTATGAATGCACGTCTCTGTAAAAAGAAACCCTGAAGTGAATTGTGAAGCCAGCCACACTCTGGTCTTTTAACAAACAATGGACATTTATCAACATTATTTAACGAAACTACAGAATGGGCAGAGTCAAATTGTTGCTAATAATATCAGCTAACGTTACCGCGGTTTGTAACATTAACACCAACGTAACGTCAAGCTAGCAGCGATGGAGAGAGAAGATAAGGACGTTGTCAACCAACAAAACTATATGACAACCAGCAACAAGTGCAATGGGACAGGACATGACATGGAAACTTCGTCTAATTGAAAGAAAGCCGAATGGACGTCAAAAACGTGAGTCAGATAACGTTACACCTTGTTTCTGTTACGCTATGTGTCTGTATCTGTCTCTTAGCTAGCTGTTTCCTGATGGCTAAATGTCTCTCTGTGGCTGTCTGTTCACATTTAACTCTTTGCTGCTGTGTTGTTGAAATTATGAAGGTTATATTATGTATTGTACTGAAGCTGGTGTGTTGTTGCTGCTGTCAGCCCGCCGAGGCTTTGAATAATTTGGATTTATTGATTGTTTTGCATTTGCATCACTGTGTGATGTGTGAACGAGCCTGGGCAGGTAGCTGCTTGTGAGAATCCCTTTATTATTTTGTTCTTAAACTGTGCCATAATGAGTCATTAGTTTTAATAACTAGAATACTGTTGGCCTTGTTGTCAATCTTTTGTATGCCAAGAATATAGATAGGACTGGGTAAGTCATGTATTTAGTACATGCAATGATTGCTTTGTTGGTGAAATGACACTTGGTCCTACTGTATAGCGTATTCTGATGACCTACAGTAGTATCTGACTTGACAGTTGGGCCCCATGATTGAAATATGCCACAACCACCACAGCACATGCTGCCCAACATTATATCAATAGTCAGCTAAACAATACATTCATTTTATGCAAAACAATGCATGCTAATTATTAAAATCAGAAGTTGCCATAAGAATAAATTAAGTGACCGTTCAGTTGTTGTGAATATTTACTAGAACAATGACAGGTGTGATTAACTCATTTGAGATGTGTTCAGGCACACCCCATAAAACTAATGGAACACATTTCCCTTCTGTAATTAAGATGAAATTCAGTGTCAGTCATAACCTCGCCCCTGCTAATTATGTACAAGTGATTTATACTCTGTTGCACGCAGGGAGATTAATTTGTGTCTTGCATTGCTAACTGAATGGTGGACAAGTGTGTACACACACATGCATACGTGCCCTCTTAGACTAATGCAAACATCTATGCATGCCCATTGAAGTGCAGATCAAACAAGTCTGACATGTTAAACTGTAGCCCTGCAGGTCCCCCAGTAGTAGAGGTATAGCCTCCAGAATACCAGAGAAATTCATTATAATTTTGCGCAGAAAAGCCTTTTGTTCTGACTCAATATTCTGTCCCCCTGCCGTCCTTGATTGTCAGCTTTTAATTTGCCAGAAGAATATTTGATAAAGTAAGAAATTGGAAAATGTGAAAAGTTTATTGTATAGCAACGTGTCAGTGGCTCTAATCAACACTCCCAGTTGTCTTTTAAAAAGTACAGTTTTTAATGAGGGATCAGGCCTACTACAGTTGTTAGTACAGGTATAAAATGGTCTTTAAGTCTTAAATCTTAAATGATGACACAGTTGAAAGCATTGGCCCTTTTTGAAAAAATAATACATGCAGAAAAACATTCACAGAAAATACATTTATTACAGCAAACTGCAGGCCTTTTCTGTATTGTACATACTGGATACAGTGTGCATCACTGTTTGCTGGAAACCACCAGGTGGCACTACATACCAAAAAATCCCAAGGCTTGCATCTCTGTTTTATCCAGCCTGCTGGCCCAGCAAATGCAAAAAATTAATTATTTTATCATTTGTTTTTATAATTGTCTGCTGTACCATGCTTTCAGTTCTTTTTATTTTCTATAATGTCTAACAGTTGTTAGGAGAACCACAAAAGGCAATTATCAAAACTTATCAATTATCAAAAATGATAAATAACCCACTGAATAAAATTAACAGCAAATTATGTTATTTGCATGTGTATTTTTTGGAGTTGCTTGATACTCTGTCCCTACAGGAACTACTGGATGATGAACTTAAAAGTGTACTCAAAAAAATGCCTAAATACATTGTTTTTTTTTGGAGGAATAAATAGGGCAGGATTTATCCATCAGGAGTGTTACAACAATCCTGTTGTAACCTCAGCACTCCCAAGCTTTTGGATATGAACCAGTTTCTCTTGTGGATTTCGTTCCAACCAAGCAGAATGGGCCACAATAGATGATGTATGTCTTATTGTTCATTTGCTTAAAAAGCCTCTGTTGTTTTTGTCATTTTGGAGGTCTGCCAAATATCTCAAGATGTATGCACACATTCCAGGCTTGTTTTTTTTCATTGTTGCCTTGTGTACATGCTTGAAATAATACAAGGCTTTTCTTGAAAAAGAAGATATGTTTTGTTTAATGTGGAAATGCAGTGTGAAAATAATTATTGTTTACACACAAATGAATGTAATTACTTGAACCTCCTGGTTGAAATGAAGGATTTTACACTTACAATAACATAAAGAAGTGATACCCTATAGTACTTTTACATACACTGTTACAGTTAACAGTAACTTATTAGCTTCCCTACAATGTATTATGGTGGAAAACAGCATTTTTTTTAGTAACTTTTGATAGCTACGGAGGGGTCGTCCTGATCACACAGATTCACATGAATACTCATACAGTGCATTTACGCTGAAAAGTTACAGTATATTTGCTAAAATGTTTGCCCCTAAAGCAAAGTGGCCACACAGCAGCAGTGGAAAACTAATTGTATTATGCAGTCTGATTTAATACAAGCTCTGCTGATTTTATTCAAGGCTAATTGTTGTTGTAGTTGTTGGTGTTGCGCCCCATAAATCTTCTCCTTTGTAATTGGCAGGGTTGGAAGAAGTATTGAGAACTTTTTACTTGAGTAAAAACTGCAGTGTACAACTAGTCCATCACAAGTAATCGTCCTGATCCTAAAATCTTAATGTAAACATACAAAGGTTTTTGTGGCATGATTTACTTACATTATCAAAAGCACTCATTACGCAAAATGGCCCCAGTCCGAATAGATATTATTCAAGTATTATTGTTGATGCATGAACATGTAAGCAGCATTTTTAGGTTGTGAATGTGGAGCTAATTATAAATATTGTACATAATGTTGAGTATTGTTATGTATTGTATGTTCTCTAAAATGAATGGCGCTGTTATGAATTTCCTGAAACAGTCTACACCATTTGGCTTTACTATAATAAAACAATGCCGAGGGTTTGAAATTAGCTAAATGAAAGCCTCCTAGATGTAACGCATCTCTATTAACCAGAAGCTGTCTTTGCATTATGCCTCCTCGTTGTTAAGCCACCCACAATGGTTTCTGCCCAACATAATCTCCTCATCACAAACCCTAATATATTAACATAGCCTGTGATACAAGAATGTTCACAAATAGATGTTGTTTATAATTATGTAACAAAGAGGACAATTTCTGCAAATAAACTCTCTCGGTACATACTGTCACTAAGTAACAGTGCTCATATTGTACATGAATGAGCTCAGCCTCCGTGCCGTCCCAGCATTCAGTCAATGTTCTCCTAATTCGCCATCATGACTCCGGCCACTAATGGGATTGTAGTCAGGCCTATTTATTGCCATTAGGGAATTGAGGCGACATACAGTGTGTGAGGGGTTAATTAGAAACAACTGAAGGGGTCAGAGGTGTGTGTGTGTGTGTGTGTGTGTGTTGAGCAGATGTGGATATGAGAGGGCTGGACCTTTGGTAATAGGGGGTGGATTTAAACAAGGATCCTCGGGAGAAGATTTATCTGCGGGCTGCTGTGACACGGGGACAAATAGTGCTGATAGGTGAAGGCCTCTCGGTGTAGAGTCCAGTCTGGATGACAAATAGCTTTTTGTGTGTGTGTGTGTGTGTATGTGTGTGTGTGTGTGTGTGTGTGTGTGTAATAGGATACCAGACCATATTCACTTATCACTGAGTCAGGTACTTCCTTGAATCTGCTCCTTGACATCCAGCAGGGACTCATTCGCTTCTCTCACTCGCCTCTCTTGTTTTGTCCCTGCCTCTCTCTTTCCTCCTATCTATCTCTCTTCTCTTTAATACTCACTTCCACCCCCCACCCCCTCACCTCCTCTCCCCATCCCCTCTACCCTCCCCTCCGCTCCTCCAGCACTCTCAGCAGTATCTCCCTAGCCTCTCAGCTTCCCATATTACACCGCCAGATAAGAGAGGAGAAGGCCCCGACTGACAGGAACCCCAAATTAATTTACAAGCAATGATGCCGTTCCTGGGCTGATAGAACAGTCTTTATACAATATGAAGGGACGGGGAGTGACGCCTCGGCGGCTCCGCTGGGGAGAGAGTGCGACCGTGCTATCTTTGTAATTATAGGGAGAGACCTTGATCCTTCTCAGTCTCTTTCTGTCTCCCTTGGTCTCTCGTTTTTTTTTCTCAATAAATGTAGAAAGAACCCTCGAGACCAATCCGAGCTTACTGCTATATGGCTATATGCAATGAAGAAATCAGTTTGATTTCTTTCTCAAGTTTTTCTTTCTTTTTTGCGGCTTGTATTCCGCATGATTTGATCACACATTACATACTTTCAGATGACAATTGTGCCACAGTTGTTCCTTCCTCCTCAGTCTCCCACCACTGTTACTTTCAACACTTATTGCACGATTCGCCACAGCTCTATGGCCTAATAGGCTTACTGCACCATAGAATCTAAAGAAATGTGTAAGTGGATTAAGGAACTCAGTTTTCCAGTTTATATAGCATTCATTAGCCACTGCCAACAGTTGATGCTGGAGCAACACTTCTACAATGGGAGCTATTACAGAGTTTTTTTTTTTTTGGCATAAATGCTTCAAGGTCCCCTGACGGTCGCTCCAAAATGAGGAGATAATAAAGGAAGTCTGGATCAGAGCCTATGCTGATGGTCTGCTCTCACACAGTCCAGGGCTGGTCCTTGAGTCTACTCACTCCCCTCACTCACTGAATGGTTGGGGTTTTCTTACAGATACGAAGGAGCTTTCCAATTCTTTTCTTTACTTTTTGGGCCTTTCTGACCACATAAAGAGCCACAGGATTAAACCCAGGCACTTAATTTCGACTTAATTTCGAACCAAAACTTCCTTTAGCATATTCGTTATCGTGTGGTTGTAACTGAATGTTGTAATTCAACATTCAAAGTAGAGCTGGACAATATATCCGTATTGTATTGATATTGTGATATGAGACTAGATATGGTCTATCCTAATATGGCATAAGTGTTGTCTTTTCCTGGTTGGGAAGGCTGCATCACAGGAAAATAATGTAATTTTCTGAACTTAATTTGCTTTTACCCACTTAGCCATTATATCAACATTACTGATTATTATTTATCTAAAATCTCATTGTGAAAATATTTTGTGAAAGCACCAACACCCTAGCCTGGCTCCGCTCTCCTATGCACTTCCGCTTAATTTTCATTTCCCTTCAGTACACTGTCTGGGTTTGTGGTATATTCTTGGGTTTTCTCCGGCCAAATCTTTGGCGGTCCAATCAGCGAACAGAGGGAGTGGCTGAGAACGATGACTTTGAGGTCATGCGCTAGTTTGTAGTTCCGTAATGGCGGTGGAGAAAGATGCGAGCGAAGCCATTGTCGTGGCAACGCTGCCGAATATCCAGAAGTTAAAGCCAGAGCAAGAACAATCTTTGCTGAGTTGTGTTGGTGGCCATGATGTTGTGGCCCTCCAGATGGTGGCAGATCCAATAGTTTTAAACTTCAACAGAGTACCCGCCTTCAAGGAAGTTAACACTTGTCAATGGAGAGTGGTCAGACTCTCTGTACAAATGAAATGTACGGGAGTCTGGTAGGACCAGGCTACCAACACCCTACAATATCGTCGAAATATCGACATTGAGGTATTTGTTCAAGAATATTGTGATATTTGATTTTCTCCATCACGCCCAGCCCTAGTTCAAAGTGTCAGAATGTAACGTTCGAATCAAAGATGGAACTTGGACTAGACTTGCAACTTGTTGGTCTTGACTTTGGACTTTATAGCCAAGACTGGAGACTTACTTAAGAAGTCAGCTCTCCCAGTGTATGCTTACAACCCTGCCCTCTGCCTCAGCAGGAGTAAAGTTTGCCGGGCGTATTCCGGTCTGACCACGTTCCATTTATTCACGGTGCCGCCCGCTGCCTCACTTGAGTGACAAGCAAACGGTACAAGGTTGTGTTTTACAAAAGTCAGAAACAGACGGACAGATTGAATATTGAATTTCCCACCTTCGAATGGTAGTTCGTTTCAAATAAAAAGTGATAATGCAAATGCAAACCGAAACTTTTAAAAACACATTTGTAACAAACAACAAAAGCACCCTTTTCTCACCCATCATCATACAGACATACATCATAATGACATATTATTTAAATAGCAGCCAACAATCTCAAGACCAGAATAAAGAACTGGGCCCATAGCATCAGGTCCGCTGATAGAAATATTACATTCACATGTGAGTTGGTTTCCTTCCAAAAGCACAGGAATGGATTTGTTCACATAGTTTGGATGCTTAATGCTTTGTGAGCTGTGAGCTGTGAAATGGGTAATTTGTTGAAGCCAGCGTTTGTGGGCAGCTGCACGCACTTACACAGTCCTGCCCTGATGGCAGTCCAGCAATCCGACACAGACAAAAAACGATTTAGGTCCAGTTAACACGTTAATGTTGGATTCCCAGCATTATCAGCTCTGGCTGTCTGGGTCACAGTGTAATGACGGTTCATTCAGAAAGAGGGCCATGGTTTGCCCACGACGTGCTGAGGAAAGACAAGTGTGAAAGTTCTTCTTGACAGATTTTTGAACACTTTATAACCTCTGCTGTTCTTTTTTTTCGGAGGAAGCTAAAACATTGTTCATCATAAATGTAAGTAACAAAAAAAAAAATGCCAACACTTGCCCCAGGTTTTCAAATGTGTAAATTTGGAGGTTGTTTTAGTCTTCTATGACAGAAAATTAAATATTTTTAGGTTTTGGCTTTTCATGGTTTGCATGCACACAATGAGCATAAATAATTTTGAAAATTGTAAAGCTTTTTATCCTCAACGTGTGTAAATTGAAAGTATACAGTAGATATAGGCTACTGTATGTGCTCTTTGTTGTATTTTGTAAAATCATGAGTGAAATCTGGGTTTATTCAAATTCAAATCACTAATTGATTTTAGATCAAGGGCTCATAGCTTTTTGTATGCTTTAGCGTGCATTTTGTTAAATATGTACAATTGTAAGGGTGCAATTACATAAAAGAAATCTGGTGGAAAAAGAAGATAAAGTCTGACTCAGGGGTGTTTATTACCACAAAAATAATAAAAAAGAAGAAAATGTCCAATCTGGGGATCCATAACCTCCGACACGCTCAAAACATGGCATGAGGGAGAAGGCGCTGAGGTGGTACTGGCAATGAAGCAAACGGTTAGTAAGAGTTGCAGGACGAGATCACGGCGCTAACATAGCTGCCACAAAGACGTGCAGAAGCCCGATTGTGCTTATGCTCCTCTCAGAGATGGAGAAGTGTAAATCCAAAGCTGAAAACTCCATTAGGCTGAGTCAGTCATGCATCTGTGTGCTCCAGTGCCAGACAGCTCTGTAAATCAGCTTCCCTTTTTCTAGCTCCACTGAAGAAAACAATATGGGTAGTGTCTGGGTACTGAGCATCGGGCCTTTGGGTTACTTACACACACACACACACACACACACACACACACACACACACACACACACACACACACACACACACACACACACACACACACACACACACACACACACACACACACACACACACACACACACACACACACACACACACACACACACACACACACATAACCCTAGGGGCCTGTCTGCTACAGAGTGAGACCAAATGCTCTGATCCAGGTTGAACTAACCACTGACATGTGCACCTGTCAGACATGGGCTGCTGAAGGTGTGTGTGCATGTCTACTGTGTGTGGGTGTGTGTGTGTGTGTGTGTGTGTGTGTGTGTGTGTGTGTGTGCAGTGTTTGATATCCAATCTTGGTGAGTCTTTAATGCCCAAAAAAAATGTCTAGAGCTCTAACAGACAGACACAGTGTCATTTTGTTTTGCCTTTTTTCTTGAGGCATTTGTATTGTGTTATGTTGTCTTTTTTAATGTCCATGTTTGTTCTTTAGCCTTTTTTTGGTACAATAAAAACAATATTAGAGCTGTTCACGCACACTGTAAAAGTGTGACCATATATTTTTCAGTTTGTCACTAACTTGAAAATGGATTTGGATCCTCTCTCTCTCTCTCTCTCTCTCTCTCTCTCTCTCTCTCTCTCTCACACACACACACACATGCAA
Organism: Sander lucioperca; assembly: GCF_008315115.2. NCBI lineage: Eukaryota > Metazoa > Chordata > Actinopteri > Perciformes > Percidae > Sander > Sander lucioperca. Next base: position 12,470,528 of record NC_050196.1, on the reverse strand, counting down.
ATAGACAGACTGTAAAGTAAACAGATTTGGAGTGTGTCCGCCCGTCCTAATCTGTTGGCCAGTAAAGGCTGACTGAGGCCTAGCAGGTGCTAGACACTTGTCTGTGGAATGTGGAGGGCCAGACCTCAGACCTCCCACCAGGACTGAGCTTCCTCTGTGCTGCATGTGTGTGTGTGTGTGTGTGTGTGTGTGTGTGTGTGTGTGTGTGTGTGTGTGTATGTGTTACATGTGGAGGTTGCGTGGGTGGCGGTCACCACCTGCTCTCGACCTACTTCCATTTTTTTTCTCAGGACCAAAACATTGCATTACACTTGGCAGGGTTTTTTTGGACTAAATTATGATGTATGATTGAATTACAAAATTGGAATGAACTGAATTTCCTCAGTAGCACAAATGTTTTGTTTAAATAAGCAAAAGCATTTCTTTGTTGGTAAAAATACAGAATATGATATCATGTGAAAATACATTCATGTTTGAATATTTTAAAATACTATAATAATATATTTTTTAGAATATACTCTTGCCTCCACTCGGATTAATATTTTGGTCTAATATGATTCTAGTAAGTTTTCAGTAAGATTCAATGCTTTATTGCCATTTCAACATTGCTGATATTTGCTTTGGTAAGATCACATACAACATACAGTAACTAGGTAGAAAACATGAGATGATGATAGTCAACACATGACCCTTTATGTGCAAAACAACAATAAAATATGAAATAAAACAAGTGTTCCCACAGCGATGCTATCAGCATAATACATTTAATGTACAGTACAGTAAGTTTATCCAAGATTCAATAAAATTCAATTCACATCATACAAGTGGGCCAGTGTACATATGCATGAACTAATTCTAGTATTTTGTCATTTTTTTCAAGAGAGGTTGATGATGAAATCCAAAAAAGTACCCATAATACCTCAGTTCAGCCCTTGACTCTTCTCATTTAGGTACCCATCAAGTAGTCGCTGCTGTTTTGCAGTTTGTTACAAATGAATTTCAGAATATGCATCGTGTAAGTAGTACAGTAGAGGATGTAGTGTGTCTGGAGGATGTTGATGAAACAACTCAATATATTTAATTTGAGTCTTTGTTGTTATTTGATAACCACTAATGAAAAAACAATTTGAATATGGGCCAACTCAATTGACTTTAGGCGTGAACCTTAACGTTGAACCCCGCTGTGTATTGTATCCGTCTGCTTATTCCTCTGTGATACAATATTTGTACTTGTTTATTGAGCGCAAGCATATTTTCTGCTTTATATATGGTGCCTTCCTTCCGAGTACGTGACTGCATTTTGATTAGAAAAATGTTGAGTTTGTGGTGCAAAAGTCCAAAAATCTGTAGTGTTTCCACATCTGGATTTGTCCCTTTTCATGCAGTTGTAATCATAATTATCTTTCTGCATGTGTGAGACCTCCCTCTTGTAGCGCAGCATTAAAAACTACCATTAATTCAAGCTTATCAGCAGAACAACACGCAGCCTTAAATGAGTGTGAATCAGCAGAAAAGCGTTCTCCAATGTCTTTAATTTAGATTAATGCTACCTGCCTGCATTTTTGCTGCCTCTGTGGACAACAAGTAAGAGCAATAATCACCTCTTCATGGTGTGCTCTCTTAGTAGGTCATTATCCAGCTCATACAGTAGCTCCACACTCCCAGTACTCTCACCAAATACAAGATAATGAGGAAAGTTTGGAAGGTGTGGATTAGCGCTGCACGATATGAGGAAAATATCTAATTGCGATTATTATACTCTTATTAATTGCGACTGATATTGCGATTGCGATATGATTCATGATATTGGAGGGAATGTTAATTTTTATATCATTATCATTTTCATTGAAAAATATTAAAATTAAAATTATCACAATGTGATTTTTACGAGGATCTGTACCAAAGAAAGATTTTTTTTCTTTAGTCTGTAGGATAGGATTTGTAGCCCGGGACGTCTCTGCAGCACCACAATACTTCATTCACAATGCTTTGACACATATTTTGCCTTTAACAAATATTGCTTCCCCCTCTTGCAATTTAGATATTGCACTAGTCCATATTGCGATTTCGATACAATTGTGCAGCCCTAGTGTGGATGGTATCGTGCGCTGTATTTTTGTGGGCGTTGTCGTTATTCTAATCACTAAAAAGTCAGCGCTTTAAACGATATGCAGAATATTCATAAGTGACATAATCCAATTTGTGCTTTAACCAGGATGTGTCCCATATAACAGAGAGATTCAACCCGAATTGAATGAAGCTAAAGGGTTGAACCGCTGATTTATTTCTCTTTCTCTATACCTACCTCCTCTCTTTTTTGCCCCCGCCTTTCTTCCTTCCTTTCTCATTTTTTCCCCGTGTCAGAATGACTGATGGTGGCCAGCAGAACTGGGTGTCCGGCGTTATACCTCCAACAAATGGCTGCGGCCTGCTCGGCCAGGCCTTGGACCGGACAGAAATCAATATTTCACTATTTAAAATCTATCAAAAGAGGATTTCTGAGAGCGCTACAGCCGCCTGCATTCCCTTCCACCCACCACCAACCACCTTCCCCAAACCTGCCCCCCGCCCCCCACCCTGCCATGCTACAAACACTGAATCAGACACTTTGTAGTTACAACTAGTAATCAATAAGCTAGCACCTTCACAGATCTTAACCGCAGTCGCCTCGGAGCGGTGATGAATGGCGAGGAAGGCCGCGATTCATTTTGTCAGGCCATTACGCTGGCGAATTCTGTCCACTTCATCCTGCAGACAATCATTTTTCACAGTTCATAAGGAGCAGGAATGGGTTGCGATGGAGGAGAGGAGAGGCAGACAAAGAGAAGGCAGACGGAGATACTGTAGAGAGTCGACCAAAACAGGGAAGAAACGAACTGGGGAGGAGAAAAAAAAGTGAGTGATGACAGACAGTATGAGAAAGCAAGAAAAGGATAGAGAAAGCAGAGATGTAAACCAGACGGCGTGGCTCCTGTAGCCATTTTCTGTTACAGTGGAGGAGAGGACAAACGCACACTGTGTGACATAAAATCATTAAAACCTCAGTTTTTGGCTTGATTTTCATGTTTAAACTAAGAAAGATTGAACCTCTATGGGCTGTGTAAACAACCTTTTTGATTTATGAAAACCTCTCTGGATTGTATGGAATACGCCACAAGAACAGCAACAAAAAAAAAAGTATGTTTGTTAGCTAAAAACAAGACAACAGCCAGCTAGACTGTGTTCATGCTCTGTGTAACCAAATCAGTCAGGGGGGAAATTGATTTTTTTTCATCGCTGAGAGCATTTTATCGCCATAAAGCACACTAGGGCAAAGTAACCATGAACAAGTCCCACTAGTCAAACGCATTATGCTTACAAAACAGCAAAGTGGTAAATTAGTCAAACTAAAACGCACTGTGCACTCCCACACAGTAGAATATTGTGCTATTACCTCACTTCATGTCCAATTATAATAGCCATGGAGTACTTTTGTGTAAAATATCAGCTTGTATTAGAAAATGTAATGGTGGCAGGAAACAAATGGACTTAAATTGGAAAAAGTAAAATCCTTTCCTTCTTCACCTTCTGTCATTTGCATTAATATACAGTACAGTACCCCCCCACCCCCCTTCTTTTCCCTTCCTTCCTCTCTTGGCGAAGCTCCCCATGACCCACGGTGTTCTTGTTGGATCGGTCTTGCCTCGGAAAACAAGTGACAGCTGGTGTGTGTGTGTGTGTGTGTGTGTACGGCCGCGTGCGTGCGTGTTCGTGCTGTCCGTTCGTCGTGGTCTCGCCCCATATGTTGGCCCTCACCTGCTGGCGGCTGAGGATTATGAGCTACAAGCCCTTATTAAAACTGGATTTGTTTACCCTCCTGCTTGCACGCCGCGACAACAAAAACAGTATGACCCGTCCGTCGCTGGGCCACCGCCCAGCTGTGAGGAAAGCGCGCCGGTGGACCCAGCCAGATCTAGTAAAAACGCACAAAGGTTGAACCTGACTTGTAAACGGATGAAAATTGGAAACAACACAAACAATTTTTTTTTGCATTTTCAAAGCAGAAAGGCCTAGAATTCAGTGGTTTCAGCCTTTCGAATGTGCTGCTTTTCATTTTCTTATAGGAGAGCAAATGTAATTCATTTTTTGGGCTTTGGTTTAAACAACAAGCAATGTAAGGCATCTCCTTGGAGGTGTTCAATTCTCTCTGTTTTCTGACATTTTATATACCAAACGATTAATCTGGGATGAAAGTAATGGTGAGTTGCATCCCTACAGTGATCTAGGTGGCAGCTTGCATGTAGAGGAGAAGTCCAAGACCTGAAGGTGTCTCCTTCAGAGCAGCACACTCCAGTTAAGTCTCCACAGTGACTCAAAGCTGCCACACATTTTTTGTGTGTGTGGCTAATGCAGAAAAGGAAATGGCAAATCAAAGTATTTCATCACATTGATGCAAAAATCATATCGAATTTCAATATTGCCATTAGTCCTGCTCATAGATTTACAGCATTGCCCACGTTGGACTCATACACCCAGAGATATTGAGGGGAGGTGTACCACGGTAAAAAAAATCTCATGTTATATCAACCCCCAGTACACACACTGTGTGTAGCAGTACTGCATGGGGGACTTCAGTCAAACTTCAGTCTGTGCATTAACAGGCAGATTAAAAGGATCTTTTCCTCCAAAAATGACGGTTCTTCTTCTTCGTATTCTTTGTAGCTGTAGTTGTCTACAGGCTTGAGAAATAAGTCTTACTATAGCAACAAAAGAAAACTCCACTCCTCCTCTCCGCTCCACTATACTTCTCTCCACATGTTGTTGAAGCATCCTTGGATCAGCAGAGGTTCAGATACAATCTGTTGTGTGTTACAACTCAGTGGCCTTTCTATCTCTTTTCTTCTTCATCTGTTTCTATTTGGGCCCTGACAAGGACAACAACCTAGCTCATTTTCTCTCTTTTTTTTCTCTCCCTTTGTCATCTTTTGTCTCACAATCTCCACCTCTCCATCTCATTTATCTCCTCTGCTCTTTTCTTCTTTGCTCTACATCTGCCACTCTAATATTCTCCACCTGCCCCTCTCTTTTCCTCCTTCTTTTTCTGTCTCTTTTTTATCTGCTCTCCATCCCCATTCCATGTTGTATTTCTTTTCTTCATCAACTAATTTATTATCTTTCTTCATTTTCTCATTTTCTCTCATTTTCCTCCTTTCTTCACCTGTCTCTCGCCTTTCCTTTTATTTCCCTCTCTCTCTCTCTCTCTCTCTCTCTCTCTCTCTCTCTCTCATCTCATGGCCTTCATTACTTCTTACTTTTCCTCCCAACCTCTCTGTTTGTCTCTTTCCATCATGATAACAGTCTTCCTTTAATAGGAAGCCATCATTCACAATACAAGTTTGGCCTGTGAGACTCTCCTGTTAAAATCCACCAGTTAAAACACACACACACACACACACACACACACACACACACACACACACACACACACACACACACACACACACACACACACACACACACACACCACCCTCAGCACCCAACACTGAATGAGTGCAAAGTCAGCATCTCTTTTATGGAAATTAATGGGGAGTGTGAGGAGATATGGGGGTCAAGACAGGGAGGGGGGATACAGGGAAAGGTAATGAAAGGAATGACAAAAGAATAAAAGTAGAGGGAGGAAGGGAAATGGGCAGAGAGAGAGAGAGAGAGAGAGAGAGAGAGAGAGAGAGAGAGAGAGAGAGAGAGAGAGAGAGAGAGAGAGAGAGAGAGAGAGAGAGAGAGAGAGAGAGAGAGAGAGAGAGAGAGAGAGAGAGAGAGAGAGAGAGAGCAGGTGAAAGAAAAGACAAAAAATGGAAGAGATAAATGGGAGAAATACAGCGAGAGAGATGGAGAGTGAGGCAGAGAAAGGCAGAGGGGCAAAGTCAGCATCTGTCATGGAAATGAACGGGAATGTGACAAGTTATGGAGACGAGAGAGAGGGAGGGAGTGACTGAGAGAGAGAGAGGGAGGGAGGTGTAGTTGGAGAGTCTACTGCTTTGTTGGTTCCCAGAGTAACAGAGGTGACAGAGGGGAAATGGCTGATTTGGTTCTTATTATGTTGCTACGCCTAATGTTTCACTTTTTTTGTATGTGGCATCTTCACCGGACTGTATCGCACACGGCATTCTGCTAAACAGTCCTAGGTGTGTGTGTGTGTGTGTGTGTGTGTGTGTGTGTGTGTGTGTGTGTGTGTGTGTGTGTGTGTGTGTGTGTCTTCATTCTTGTACTGGTAAGGGTTAAAGTTGGGTAGGTAAGTTAGGAAAGGGTTAAATAGTTAATCATGTTGAGCTTGGCAGAATGGTATGACAAATAAGAAGGAATATGGAGTTTTATTGTTCATGTATACTTCATATTAGGATGTATTTCTAGGGTTGTTGAGAGAAATTCCCTTTTTTTAAGATGGTTTGGATCCGTCGTGTTATTAAAGTGCTCATGAATCTGTATACCTTTTGTGGAAATCTAATAATCTGTGTGCATTGGTGGTTGTTGGCCTTGTGTGGCTGGATAAGAGACATCACCCCCATAGTACAAGCTCTTATTTCTTTCTATCACAACTGTATCAGCTGGTCAATTTTTGCCACAGTTGCCAGAAGGGGGCACAAAACTACTAACTTAGAGTCAGTACAGGCCAAGCACAGAGGAACGCAGGGCATCCACCTCTGGCTGGATTTCATTTCCAAGTTTTATTTGTGTGGACGTTTTATCTCTTATTGAATTTTTTGATGGGCACCTAAAAAAAAATCTCCTAAATTGTCTGGATTTTTGTTGTTGTTGCTGGGTGCACACATGTTGCTATGAAATAAAACTAAGGGCATACATAAAATAACAGTCAAGGCACGCTTATTTGTACAGCACTTTTCAACAGCAAGGGAATTTTAAATACATTAAAGAAGCAATGTAAAAGACAATATAAAAAGGCACATAAATAGGATTTAAAGAGTCAAATGAAAGAGTTAAAAGTTAACTAAACTCAAATTCAAACGAAAATAAGGCAACATACTTAAAAAAAAAAACTGCAGGGCAATTCATAGCAGAAAATGAATAGAATAAAAGATGTTTAAAAAGCAATAAGGTAGTGTTTGCAATAATATAAAACTTCCATGAGTACTGAGACTGAGTTAAAAAGTACTGCAGATGTATTTAACTCGTATCTAAAAATTTAGGGAAACCTTACAATGAATGCAGCAAATGGAAGAATTCGAAATGTACTTAAAAAGCGACTCTAAAACCCCACAAAAATGTCAATAAAAAGGAGTGCTTGCAGACAAATTTAAAACATAACCAAGGCAATGAACCATCTTGCAGTATTTCTTTTGCGTATGCTTGTTTGTGTCAGTTTCAGGACAGTTTGAGTTTTAATAAATGAGAAATCCGGCACAGGTTAAGTAGCTGAGAGGCAGGGACAAAAGCCAATTTCCTTTCTGCTTGTCACCTTTTGTGCCAAAGCACATTGGAGAATTGAACCTGCCAATCAAGACTTCAACCAGCATGTTGTCCCCGCAGCAAGACAATGACAAACCCCCTTTTTTAGGCTTAACCCTTTGAAAGGGCTTTTAATGGCATTTTAGTGACACAAACACAACACACAATATGCCACATCATACATACAGTGATATTGGTGCAACAGATCAGATCAATGGAAATTCTATTTATTTATTAGAATACATATATACAGTATAAGTGTCACTTATTAGATAATTCTCGTTTTTTTGCAGCCTATTACTGGCTGTTGTATTGTTTCAAAATGTAGCCTTTTCCTTCAAAAAGCCTTTTAGTGTTCAAGCTATAATTTACTTTAACAATCCTGGAGTCTTGAAAATCCCTGAAAGTCTGTGGATTTGGAGGAAATGAATAGATTAAACATTTCAAATTGGATTTATTGATACAAATGTAGCGCCAAAATCCATCAGCTTGCCAGACTTATTGCCGTCTAAGTCAGTTTTTTATGAATTAAAAATGATGCAGTTGTTTCCCCTTCAAACTTTTCACATTAACCATACAAATATGAACTTGGTGCTGCATGTGTCTATGCAATTAATTCATAAAAATTAGTACATTTTTTATTTATTTCAGAAAGTCCACAAATCCATTTGATATAAAATGAAATAATAATATACTGTACGTGGAGAATAAAAGTCGTTTATACATTTTTTTTTTTTTTTTTTGTTTATGGGTTCCTCAGCAGTGCAGGCTGAAAGAGGGGGGGAGAAAAGCGAGAAAGAGAGGGAACTGGGTGCGAAAGCAGATTGAAAAAACTCCCCTCGGCCAGCCAAGCATCACAGACATCAAAGTGAAGACATTGTTTGGGAGGAACAATGGCTGCCGTCACAGTCCAGGAGTTTGTGTGTTGTTGCGTGTTTGCGCTCCCAGAATCCCCCTCTGACGGCGAAATCACTGGATTATCAAACCAGCAGATGCAAACCGCAGAGAACAATATCATCCGCAGCCCTCAGAGGGGAATCCTCAGAGGCCCGTCTGTAAGAGACGCGCAGATAACATCAAACAGAGAAAGTAGGTACTTCTGCTCAAAGCCAAGAAACTCCACACTTATTCATTTGGATGCAATCTTATTTTCTTATACACGCAATTTAATAAACCACGTTAAAAAGTAGCTATGACAGTAACTATTCAAGAATAAACTCCCCTTTTAAAGTGGATTATGTACTTTTCAACTACATGAATGTTGTAAAGTGTATACATTGATATTTGACAAATCACAACATTGTGAATTGTTGGACTGTACATGTACATTGAATTACTGGCTATAAGTTGAACTACTTTTACACCAACTTTGCCTGAAATGACTGTGATTTATCAGTATGTTGCTGTAGAAATACAGAAGTTAAATCTGACTTTTAAGTGCAACCATTAAATTACAGTGTAAATCACATATAAAGAGAAAAAATAGAATGTGAAGATTTGAACTGGTTGCACTTTCAAATATGCTAAGCAATGGGCTGATATGGCCGAAATCTTTGATCCCGATATAGGTCCTTTCATATCTCAATAAAGATATATATATATATCACGATATAGCATGTTTTGTGGTTATTCATTATAAATAAATAGTCCATATGAAATAACCACATGGCAAAGCCTATTGTTGCATACTCGTGTGTGAATTAAATACTTGACAAATGTTCATTTTTATTAGGGACTCTAGTACAAAATGAACATAACGTACGAGGATCAGAAGATTGTAAAAATGACGCAAATATTGCCGCAACGCAGTTCGGCCTCTTGTTTTTTAACATCGCGATAGAAAAAAGTTTTGATGATCATATCACCCAGCCCTACTCTCAAACCTCTACCATTGGACAAACAACTACAAACTGTGAAATGGCATCTAACAACATGTTGTAGTTTTTACATGTTTTCGGTGGCATTTTCAAATGTCAAATGGTAGAAAATTGGAAACTGGCACAAAACACTTTTATATAGTGTATATTCCCAGTGGAGTTGAACACACCCTGACAGAAAATTTGTATGTGGCAAAATCCAACCATTAACAAGGTTAAAACCAAAGAATTATTAGGAATGTATACTCTATACTCGTATATATTCTGAGTGGACTGTCCCAGTCAGCCGGGAGCATATGGGATTACCATCAAACTGTGATTTGCTGTTTCGACATCCTTGTAACCTCTGGGATGCTTCAGCCATGGAGGTCCAGGCTACCATGCCTTCCCTGACACTTCAAAAACCACAGGCAGACTGGTGGGGATAATGCAAAACATAGACACGGACTGGAATACAGAGAAACAGACAAAAACAGAGAGCGAAATGGAGATGACAGAGGATGACACAAAATATAGTTTTTGAACATATTCTGTTATCCTGTCGCTAGTACACTTTTCATGAATTTACAGTTTTCATAGTTGCTGCCGAGACTGCCTGTGATTCTGAAATAGTCTGTTTGAGAGGCAGAGATCCTTGGAGGGAGTCCATCTGGGCATCTGCTGGCCAAACAGCAAATCAATAAAAGATCAGAGTAATGGCAGGACACACACATACAAACATACACAGAGGTTCAGTGAATTAAACCAACACTAATCACACCTTATTAGCAGAGGCTCAAGTCAACGCCAACCACATCGATCTGTGGCTCCGATAATGGGAGTCATTAGTGTTTTAATGAAGCCAAGCTTGGCAGAAACGGGGAAAAAAGGTGTGAGGTGACTAAACACAACAGTGAGAAGAGAGATGGGTTCAGGTATAAAGGGAAGGAGATGTGGAAAGGTGATGAAGAAATACGTGAAAAAATGGATGGATGGCAGATCGGTGGTGTGGAAATTGATGCTGAAACTGCTGGGGAAAAAATGACCAGATGCATAATATTTTAATGCAGCTAGAAACTTCTTATTTCAATGTAATGTCAAACATTTTGCACATAAACTCTTTTTTTTCAATTCGGCAAATAACACCCCACTCATATTCCTTGACTGTCTTTTTTTAAGTTAAGCAGCTTGGCCTTTCTATACAATCGTATCCCCCCCTTTCCTTATGCTTCCTATTATTAGCATGTAGCTTGTTAGTCAAACTTGTTGCTGACAGAGGAAGCAACTTGTTGAAGGAAACATGATGTAGGCCACAGCAGACTGTTGAGCCATATTGGCAACAGGCACTTACCGATGTGTTATTTCTGCACAGGCAAATACATATGACCTGCATCCTTGAGATCATCTTAAACCATTAGGCGTTACTTGTATGACAATGGCACTTATGAGTTTTTAGTGTCTGGCGGTGGTCCTTATCCTTATTTGGAACCAACGAGATAATTGAGTCTTTCATGCAGTTTAACGGGCAACTGCAACAAGTGACTAAAGCAATAATGTGACCAACTTCTACTGAACATTACAGTTAATGAAAAGCTAAATGGGATGGGAAGAATTTTAAACATCTCTCTAAGGTTTTTTTTTTGGCAGTAGAAATAAACTCATCGGGCGCCTGGGTAGCTCACCTGGTAGAGCGCGCACCCATATATAGAGGCTCATTCCTCGACGCATCGGCCCAAGGTTTGACTCTGACCCTTGGCCCTTTGCTGCATGTCATTCCCCCTCTCTCTCTCCCCTTTCATGTCTTCAGCTGTCCTATACAAACAAAGGCCTAAAAATGCCCAATAAAATAATTTAAAAAAAAGAAGAAAAAAGAAATAAACTCATCAAAAGGCTGAGCTAAAAGAGGTTTTTGTGTTAAAGGGGTACTCAGCAATTTTTTATTGCACATCAGTAAAGTTGGGGGGACTCCCAAGCGACAGATTTAAAAAAGAAGGTCAACATTGAAGCAGCAGTGGCTAAGATATCCTGACTTGTGGTCTCCAGTCGAGCTCCAAAAACACTGGTTCCTACATTTCCCATAATGCAACTCAATAACTAGGGAGTCTTTTTTCCCTGAATAGCCGACCCTCATTAACCGATCATTAACCGTTAATCGACACTGGCAACAGAGTCCCAATTCACCTGTCCAGGACGCTCGGCCGTTCTTTCCGTTTCCCTACACTATTTGTATCACGCATGCGTTGAAACACTTGACAGCCAGGTGGCACAACTGGCGGCATATTTTTGTAGTACTTATTGTCACTGATCCAAATCCGCATATCGACGTCCGCGTACTACACCTTGGCAACATTATTTTTGTGACATGTAGTGTGGGGATGTTGTGATGTTTTTAAATGTAGCTTACGCTATGCATTACGAGGTGTGTACGTGGTTGCCAATCCAAAATAATGGAGTAATAAAGGAGTTGTTACATGAACATACACCATTTTGGTTACATGTGGAATGAAGTCTGAGTCTTTCTGTCACTGCAAACCTTTGGTTTCCTCCACACTCCCCTTCTTGATTCATTGCTATATGGTATTAGGCCAACTTAAATACTTCAAGCGTGGAACAGATCGTGCAGTGCCGTAAATCGTCGTAAAACAGGATTATCATCTGCGCATGCGCGAACATCTTGCGCATGCGCATGTCGGATTGTGCAGGCAGCACAGATGGCGTACCCACAGCAGCCACTTTCCTAGAATCGCTTGCAAGTCTGCACGATCGGTATATGTCCGCAGCTGTCCGGAGAACACGTCAGAGCCCGTCTCCGCCACATTCACCTGCGGGGTTGTCAGCTGTGTGTCTGCCTGGCACACTCTGTGTCTAGGACGGCCGATTTAACCCGCCAGTCCTCATCGATGTAGTGGCATGTGTCACGTAGCTCTCCGCTGTGGCCGCCGTCCAGCAGAGAGCCAGGAACTTAGCAGGAAAAAAAAGAGCGGCTTAAAACGCAACTTGCAAGTGCAAAGTTAGAACTAGCAAGTTACCTAGCAGTTAAGAAATAGATTGTATAGCCTATTTTTCTTTTACCATGTGAAAAATGTTTCACAGTTAAACGGTTCATCATTAACATCCCTATCGATAACGTGTGTCATTAGACATAATCAGGGTCATATTCTCAGACTTTAGAAAGCTCCCTAGAAAGAGAGAGAAGATATGACAACTATTACAGGCTAAGTAGTACTCTTTGTGAGGTGTAAACTCAACTTCATGTGTAAAATTGGTGTAGTGCCCCTTTTAAGTAACTGAGAGCAAGGGAAAAAAAGCAACCTTTTACTCAAATAAGTGATGGTTCTTTTGAGTAAAATCTCCGGTGGTAGAATTTTTTTCATACTTGATTTCAGTCTATAAAGCATTTTTCTCCCAAGTACTGTTTATAAAAGTAAAACTCCAATCTGCACAAAAAAAAGCAATGAAACAAGCCTGGGGATCTGACTTAGGGAAACGCTGACACGTACAAATGCAGTGTATGCGTTTAGCTGACACTCTTATCCAGAGCAATGCAAAATAAGTGCAACAGTAGAAAAG